>NC_092506.1:37488829-37741329 GCF_047511675.1 Marmota flaviventris | reverse complement strand
TATGGAATACTCTAGGGCATGCACATAAATAAACAAAGAATCAAGTTATCTGGAGTTTAAAGACTTTCTAAAACTATATGCATGCGTGGTAAATTTATGAGTAACAATAAGTAAATGGCAATTTTGCTAGATTAAGAAAACCATGGTATTTCAAATATTTTTATAATATTACTTTTCAAATAAATATTAATTTTGATTTATACTCCCTGCATAGTCATTTGAGCAACATTTTCTTGAATTCGTACTTCTAGCTTACCAGCCCAGCCAAATGAAGATAGCACAGCTATCATGATATCCCAGTCATGTCCCATCTCCTCCATACAGATTAGTTAATCAAGTTAATAAAGCTAGTTATAATTTTAGATAACTACAGACAAAATGAAATTTACATGTATTTTCACTTGAATTTCATTTCAAACTTCTGTTCTAACTAAACTGTTTCTGAATCCAGTGTCTTGTTTTAAGTTCATTTTGTTGTCCCTTAATTGAGAGAAAACTTAATTTAAACCTTAAAAAGTTAGCTTTGATACCATGACATATGGTAATTCATGACCACCTCTCCCCTTCTTTGTTTTCTGTTTCTGAAATGGCTTTGCTGAAGTCAGATATGGGAGGATTTTGATTCTGTTTGATTCTACTATGAATTCTTTTCCTAGCAAAGATAAATAGATTTTCCAACCAGAGGTTAGAGGAAAAAGAGGTGAGGAAATATATCTGGGGTTTTATCTGAGCTGGGAATTACAAAGAGGGATGTAAGATGCTTACCTTCCAGTTCACAAAAGGGAACACAAGTCCCAAAGAGAATAAACCCAGCATTGGTCCCCCACACATGCCATGGATGCTGAGGGCAGCCTGTGGAATGAAGGAGATCAGATGAGTCTCACAACTCTACTATATCTGTGTTCTACCAGAACCATCCTTCTCTGGGACTTGATATAATTTGGTTCAAGTCCAGACTGTGACATTTATTAATTATGTGCTTTCCTTAGGTCAATTATGGATCCAGTGATAAGCATTGTATAAAAAAAAGAAACTGAAAAAAAATAAATAAATAAAACGGAAAGTTACATACATATGAACCCACACACATGCTTGTATATATGTGTGAGTACATGTGCACATATGTATGGTTGTAAAGTGAAAACAGGTGATTTGGATTTGCTTGAAGAAGGTTTCACTTGAGTTGGAACTTTTACATTTGTTTATATTTTTATATTATCAAAAGTTATTTGTTTTTTTCTTTTTTTGACTAGAGATATAGGTTAGTGCTTGCCTAACATGCACAAGGGCCTTGGGTCAGTTACAAGCATCCTAAAAAATTGTTTTTGAAAAATAATATACTGTATTATATTGTTATAAGTAACAACAATTCCCTTCATTATGTAAAACTATAATGCACCAATAAAAATGTGGAAAAATAAAAATAATGTATTAAATAAATATATCTACTACATTTTTTATATCTTAGTTGATAAACTATTTAGCTTAGTTTGAACAATTCTTTCTTTCTTTCTTTCTTTTTTGTCTGTTACCCAACCACTACCATCCCACCCATTACATCTCTAGGATATTGAAGCATTAAGTTCAGACATGTGGAGAGGACATTATACATTCCACATTCCATTTTTTGTCTCTCATGATTATGCTCCATCTAGTTTGGAAATTGAGAGAGTTTGAGAAGTGTATTTCCACATCTTTCAACTTCTAAGTTATAGACTCCATTGAATTGGCCAGGGACTTTCTTTAAACTAATTTTCTGTAAACATAAAGCTTTATACCATGGTCTTCCAAGAGTTAGAAAATGTATGTGCATTTATGTGCAAGTGAATGAGCCTATGCAAATGAAGAAACACATAAATATACACTTGTGTGCATGTACTTCATTGACCAACTACTGTCAATGAAGCCCCTTCCAGTTCCTCAAAGCACTTACAGAGGACAGATCTTATCTAAGATCTTATCCTATTTTTCAGGGGCCAACTATATGCAAGACAGAACTGCTTGTGCACCCTGGACAAATTTAATCCTCACAGTCACTCATCTTAATAGGTAACACTAACTAAATTTTGTATCTGAGAAAATTGGTGCTGAGAGAAAATATCAAAGTTCACTTTTTATTTAGCAAGTGGCAGAGGTAAAGATATAAATTCAAATTGTTATGGCTCCAAATTCTACATTTTCTGTCTAAAAGTAGTTTTAAAAAAAGAATGTCAAGAGCATAGACCACTATGTCCTAATTCTTCTGTTTAAAGGAAAAGCAATCTTTTGAAAGAATCCACCATTTATAGTTGGAATATTTGAATTGTAATTATTGCCCTGACCCACATCACTAGGATTTGTTGAACTTTCTGTTACTAACTCACATTCATTCAACTGCAGTTTTCTTCTTTCTCTATAAAACTATGCAGGGGCAACAGACCTTCTTCCAGTCCTCTTCAGTGTTCATATCCAGAACACTCTGTCTTTGTCCAGAAAGATGAGCTGCTATGCATTGTTAGTATTGCTTTCCCAGGTTACTTTTTAGCAAAGTCAGCGCTTCAGATATGTCTTTGACATGATGGAGCAGGTAAGATTAAAGGCTTCCTTTTCCCCATTATTCTCAATTGAATATTCTTGATATTTCCTCTATTGATCAACAGCACTAATTCATAGTTGCTGTAGTTGCTAAATTTGGAAGCTAATTTACTGGCTATTATATAGAAGATCAATGAAATAGTAAATACATTTCTCTTCCTTCATGAAATAAAAATCAACAAGCTCTTACAAAGTCACTAGCCAGATGCCTCAGGGGAAAAAAAAATATCCAAGAGTTTCTAGATTTAAGTGTGTGTGTGTGTGTGTGTGTGTGTGTGTGTGTGTGTGTGTTGAAATATAATATACATATGTATTTCTGTGTTGGACAAAGCAAATTACTTTTAACTTTTATCTTTCTTTTTGTTATTAAACATGTTTAATTGGAGGAAGAGTTAAAGCTCATCAAACTCAGTTTTCTCCTTAATGCTCAAAATCCAATCTGAGCTATTCCAAGTTAACAGCAATGTCTACAGGAATATGCTCTGTGTTCAGGGTTGACTGAGGAGCTTATGCATAATTAATCTTTCCATGCTTTATTCCTCATGTGTCAAGGGCACATCATAATATCTGCTTCCTAGTGTTTTTTTCTGTATTTTTTTTATTGTTTTAGTGAGTATTCAATGTCGAATCCAAGAGAAAGTTCAGAATAATGTCTGAGCACCAGGGAGCACATGATAAGGGGCCCAGAATGTGCACTATGACTCTCACAATCTTCATTGCTGCTATTACCTACCCTGTTAGTGATCTCTAAATTTTTGAGAGATATCCTTTGTTGTTGTAATGTTTTGAGACCTAGAAAGTACTTTCTTCGGATGAGATTAAAAATGTATCCTCATGTCACTTCAGCCCTTAGCTGACAGTCCTTAGGACAGGTGTGTGTTGGTTAGAATGACCTTTCTAGAAGGAAGGCTGCAATTCCCTTGCTAAAGGGAGATTTTTGTTGCCATTATCTGATCTCTCTCCCCTCTCCCACCTTATTATGGTTCTGTGGTTACACATTTCAAGTGAAACAGGTTTCCTTACTGTTGGATTTCCCAGAGTCTTCAATGTATTAATGTGTGTTGTGGATCTGAGAGAGCAATGCAGTGTGCACCATGTTCCAGTCTTTGACTATGAAAATCTTCTTCCTTGGAACATGTCACACATTTCACAGGATAACATTCTCCAGGACATACTTTGTAACACTTCAAACTAAAGTCTTACACCAGCATTGCTACACAAGCAAATAAAATCTCTGAAATAAACCAAATTAAAAAATGACAACAAGAACAGCCACACATTGAACCGGCCTGCCTTTGTTTAAGTGGTCTGTCATTCCTGCCCCACCTTCAAGAACATCTCATACGTGTGGGGTGGTTTTGCAAACATGAAATTAAAACTGGCTCTATACTTCACACTGAGAGATTTGGGTTCCTGTCTTCTTCTACATGCAACATCAGAATATGAATAATGTTTCATTAAATCAAATACAGCAAAACTGTTTGGAAAATTAAATAGATCAACTTCATATATTTGTATTTCTTGTTTTGAGAAGTGTCTGACCTAACTTTCCTATGCACATATATAAATATATTTCATTGAATATCAACATCAAGTATATTCAAAAGACACTGAGTTTAATATATATATATATATATATATATATATATATATATATATATATATATATATAGCAGAAAGATCAGTAGAGGGAAGAGAACAGAGGGAGGGAGGAGGAGAGGGAAAAGGGAAGTACTGAGGACTGAACTAGGACAAATTATGTTCCATGCTTTTATAAGTATGCCAAAATGAATTGTATTATCATGTATAACTAGAAAGAACCAATTAAAACATAGAAAAATTTCAGTTGCTTTTATGTGTCCAACAAAGTCAGATGTGTTCACAAAAATGAATGGACCATCTTGGAGACAAATATATCTCCAAGGAAGTGGAATATCAGGGCTTCATTTCTTACCTGCCAGGATCTCCTTTGAACTGTGTGGCACACATTTCAATCAGGAAAGTGAGCCCAGCTCTCATCTAAAGTAGGACAGGCAGGTGAGTGCATCCCTCAATGCACTCCCTACTCAAAGTGTTATTTTTCCCCAGTACTTGGGAAAGTCCTGGCCTTCTCTGGAGCCCCCTCATTTACCAATGCAAATATTTTTGGGAGGAAACAATTTAGAGATTCAAATTATCACCAAATTAAACAGGTTGACACCTCTTTAAGAATAAATACCAAATGAAAACAACAAGCCTCAAGGCTTTGGAAGTAGATTAGAAATAGAGATTCCATGAATTGTGAAAATAAACCTTTAAAAAATGCACATGAGGTCACTAAAAACAAACTTCACCTAGTTGCCAGTGTTTCTTGTGGATAGGGAAATATCAGTATACTTCAAGCTGTGTAAAAGGATTATAATCAAGCATCTGTGATAAATAGTAAGTTCACAACTTAACAGAAAGGATACTAAATTTTGGTTCCACAAATTATCTTCTTTAAACAGTAAGTAATCAAGTCACTTAAATATCTCAGATTTATTCTCTGAATATTAAAATGGAAATAACTGAAGCTATGTAAGTAGTCCTTTGAAAGAGAAAGTAGGATGAACTCTTTTGTGAACTAGAAGGTGTGTGTGTGTATATATATATATATATATATATATATATATATATATATATATATATAAAATATGGATTCTATTTTATTAATATCCACTCAATCTTACCATTGCTGTTCACTATCCAGTGGTTTCTATTCATTTACTCTTACTCATTTCTTCAATTAGGCAGCATTTATTGAAAACCCATATCATAGCTAGGCGCAGTGGAACAGACTTGTAATTCTAGTGACTTAGGAACCAACACAGAGGATTGCAATTTCAAAGCTAGCCTCAGCCACTTAGCAAGGCCCTAAGCAACTTAGTGAGACCCTGTCTCAAAATAAATTTAAAAAATTTAAAAAGGGATGGGGATGTAACTAAAGCCCCTTGGGTTCAATCAATCCCAGGTAGCTGTGAGAACTTAAGCAGGATATTTTCACTCTTTTCTACAATCATCTACAAAATGAAGGTGTTGCAATAGATTATTCTTGTGCTTCCTTGTAATGCTAATGTTTTATGGAACTGGGAGTTGAATATATGAGCAACAGTTTGATTTTGATAATAATACTTAGTTGTATCCTAATTTCACCACTCTTTAATTGTGTGAGTTTGGGACAATTCTTTGTTTCTTCATCAGGAAAATGAATATATTAATTACGTAACCCCTTAAGAAAGTTATAAACATTAAATTAGGTAATACATAAAGGGCTATACCTAGTTCATAATAGGTATTATATATGTTAATTGGAGTTTTCACTATTATGGTTATTATTGATAGAATTTTTAAATTAATTTTAACACAGTGAACTTTGTCTCTATCCATTCTTGTTGTAAAAGTTTCTGCTTCTGAAGATACTTTTGGTTGAAATATTGCATGGATGTTTAATTGGGACCTGATATGTTTGAATATCAGTAGTTAGAGACTAGAGAAATAGTTAAAACATTAGAAAAATGAGTGAGGACAAAGTTGCTATGAAGTTAAATGTGTCTTTTCCCTTGTTAGTTACCTGTACAACGCCCCCCAGGAGAGATGCGGCCACAGCCATGGAGGTGCACAGGATGCCAAATAAGAGACCTGGAAGAAGGGAAGATATGACCATCATTTCCTTCCTTGAGTCCCCAACCAGCACTGCCTAATACCAGCCCTCCTCCAGGGGATTGCAGTGAGGGCTGTCCACATGTGGACATCACAAGCCCCACCGAGGGAACTAAGGTGACCCTTCATCTGAGCATTTGCTTTCTCAGGTCAGGTGGAAGAAACCTGAGTCAAGCATCAAATAATTTCTAGGATTTCAGAAAAAAAAAATGTCTTACAGAAACAGCATAAAAATGTGGAAAGGGCCCAAACAAATCCAGACTAAATTTGATGGAAACTAATACCTGGTGAACCACTCACCAGAAGTGTTCTAAAAAAAGAAGCACTAGCCCGCTTTGGATTTCAGATGGCTAAGTAATATGCATTGCACCTCACAGTTTTTCTAGTCAGGAAAGCTTTCTTGTTTTTTGTTTGTTTGTTTTTGTTTGGTTTTTTCCTCTAGTGCTATATGCACACCGTCCAGAGGACCCTCTGTATATTACACAATCACGTATTTGTCTACGCATCAACATGGGCAGCGTCAGAGTACTGTGCTCCTCTGGTGTCACAGCACTCACTAAATGTGTCAGCATGTACTTTTCAGTCATTTTTTAGGATGTTATCTTCTTTTAAACTATTAAAAAAGCATTGTTTACTGTATATCTTTCTTTAAAAATTATCTTTAAAATATGCTGAGTTTCCACAATTGCTTGAAAACTAAATAAGAAAAGGAGGGATAGACAAAGAGCCAGAGAGAGACAGAGAGATAAATGCACAGGAAACCACTTTGTTCACTCTGTTTGAATGTTCTCTCTCTGCAAAATACTAAGTCCAGTTCACAGTGTTACTATTAATTTAATTTCATTGAATTCTGAGCATAATTTGGACACTTTAATTCATGCCAGTATTAAAAGTCAAAACTTGATACGTACCCCCCAAAAGTTCACATTCTAAGAATGGACTATAAATTAATTAACTAATTAATCCTATAATTTACCTCAATTTATTTTATTCAGAGTAGTGTCTGGTATTCCACAAGTACTATGTGTTTTCCATTATTATGATTTTACTTCAGATTTGGTATTTACTAATTTATCAGTTAAGTATTATGAGAATCTCACTCTTGAAATTGGCAAACAAATTTTGATGCTATATCCTCTAACTTCTCAATAAGACACAGAAAAATAAGGAAATTCACAAAAACAACACAAACCACGGTTGATAAATAAGCCCTTGTCAAAATTCCAAAATGGCCCTGCTATCTTTAAACTTGATGGATTAGACTGAAGAAAACAATGTTTGCGCTGACTCAGTATTGTTTCATGAAAAAGAAGAGCTACATCTGCCTGAAGAAAAGAGCCAATGATATTTTCTCTCTCTCCTACTGAATGCCCTTCTCCTGGACTAACAGCCATCTGTTCAAATGAAATTCTAGGCAATCATCCTTCAAATTCAAGGGTTCTCCTTTTTTGTGGTGATAGGGAGTCCATTCAGCTTCCTTTCCCATCAAATCTTTAAACTACCTCCAACTGCATTCAATGTCAACATGCACAAGCAGGAAGCTTAGGGAAAATTTGTGCAAGTTCCATGGATACCTGAAAGCATGTCACCATACAAAGCAGTGAAAGTGAGGAGAACAAAGCTTTAGAGTTGCAGGAAGTTCTGTCGATTTTCCCAGATCTGCTAGTCATCAGCTAAGATGACTAGAAAACAAAACACAGGCATAGAAGGCACCTTCACCTCAACCCAACATAGCCATGAATATCTGCTAGAAATTGAGTCTTGAACTTGGAACAATGCCCATCCACTTGTGATTAGTACTAACTCAGATAGGAAGTAAAATCAAGACAATTTAACTTCCCAGTTAGCATGGTCAGTATCCATCTCTCTTTCTTAGAACATAAGTTAAAAGTAAAGGGAAAGATGGAATCCATGATAAAACAAGGCCAAAGAACAGAATGAATATATTAATATGAATGTCAAATTATGATTTTAATTCAGATTTGGTATTTACTAATTTTATCAGGTAATCATTATCAGAATCTTACTCTTGAAATTGGATAACTCTCAAATAAAGGAAAGGTCCACTAATAATAATCCTCCTGATGAAACAGAAAAAAAGAAAGCATCTAAAAACTGGCACTCTCAATATTATACAAGAAAACAGAGTCTTAATGAATCAAAGATGTGTAGGTCAAGAGAAAACAAATGAGGTTAAAAGAAAACTAGTTCATAACCCACTTGAATCAAAGTGTGAAATATGATATATCAAGAAATATGTAATGTTTTGAACAACCAACAATAAAAAATTTTTTAAAAAAAGAAAACTAGCAATATAGGGTACAACACCAATAACTCTAGATGAAGATGGATACAGGTGGGTTGAGGCAGGACTACAAAAATAAAATAAAAATCATCATATTTGACCAAGAAATTCCACTTCTACCTATTTGTAAAAAAGCAATGAAAATATGTTCACAAAAGGATTTATGCAAGATTAGTCACAACACAATAAAGTCAAACTGAAATAGCCTACATCAATCAATAGACATAAGGTCCTCCATATCTGTGATGTCACATTGCCAGATTCAACCAACTGTGATTGAAAATGTTTTAAAAAAATGTGTCTGTAATAAACATGTCCAGACTTTTATTATTGGCATTATTCCCTAAATAGTATAGTCTAATAACTATTTACATCCCTATTTACATTGTATTAGGTAATATAAGTAATCTAAAGATAATTTAAAGTATATGAAAAGAGGTAAACAGGTTACATGAAAATGTAACACCTTTTTAAGGAAATTGAGGAAATAAGAAAATTGAGTATCATCAGATTCTGATATGCATGGAATGTTCTAGATGCCAGCCCTGTGAATGGCTATGGATGTTAAAAAACAAGCTAATTAACTATTGAAAAAATACAGAGCCTGTGTTATATTCCTACATGACATATTTAACAATTAAAAAAAAGAATTTCTGATACACAAAAAAACACGTGTAATATAAATCTCAAAAATATGCTATGAAAGAAGTCTTACAGAGAAATAATGAGTACTGTGAGATTTCAGACCTCCTAGAAGAGGCAATATTAATCTTTACAAGAAAAATAATATTAATACTTGCCTCTAGAAAAAAGTAGAAGTACAGAGTGACTATAAAGGGCATGGGAGTGATGGTAAGTATTTATATATTCATAAAAAGTTATATAAGTATATGGATTTATCAAAATTCAGAAAAATATTTTTAACATTAGTCCATTTCATTATAAATAAATTTCTTTACAATAAAAAAATACTTGAACTACATGCTCAATTCTAGTTAAAAATATACATGCTAAGATTATGATGAAAAATGTGTTGATCTCTGTAATTTACTTTTAAAACTATAAAAATATGATGGATTAATGAATAGACAGAGAGCTAAATAGAAGGTAAAAAAGTAAGTTTAGAATGATGCTAATGAGAGATCTAACTGATATGTATATCATCCATAATATATATGTGAACTGTAAAGTTTTTAAATTTGGCTGTATAATTTTATTTTTATAATAAATGGTAAAGAACAGAACAATATAATTAAAATCTCATCATTGTTACTAGATTTAGGTTTTGGAAAGTTCAAAACAACATTGAGAAAAACTTGAGTTTCTCAAGTATATAGAGGAAAGGGACAAGTTAGGAATAAAAGTCAAAAAAGTGGATTATATAGCAAACAAATAACCTAAATTTAAAAAGTATGGCATCACAACTAGTCTTGGTGGCATGCACCTATAACATCTATAAAATGGACACTGAGACAAGAGGACCTTGAGCCCAAGATTGGCCAGGGCAACATACTGGGATCCCACCTCAGAAGAAAACAAAAAGTGGAGGGTATAATAGAAAATGAATATTTGTAAATAATAACCACATTTGCTATTAAAAGCAATTTAAATTTTGGGAATTAACAAGAGTTGAGTAAACGAACAGATAAGTACTTTCAAAAACAAAAACAAACAAACAAACAAAACTTCCACTTCTACATTGACAATGAATGGTTTTGGAGATATTATGGGGAAAGCACCTTATTCATAATCTCAGGGAAAGGAAGAAAAAAAGGATGAGGAAGAAGAGGAAGAGTAGGAGAGAGGGGAGAGAAAGAAGCAAAGAGTTGAAGGAGAAAACATGAGTATAATCAACATGTGAGTTAGAAAATAGATGATTAAATTGAAAAATAAAGTGGATTTCTGCTTGAAAAGCTTAGTCCTTCCCTAGTGCATTTTTATTTCTGATTCAATGCCATGGCACAGGGGTGGGCAGTTATAGCTGTTACAAGCAAAGAATAATTTTAAAGTCAATCTAAAGGAATAAAAGACATGCATAGCCAAAACAATTGTTATATAAAAAGCAACAAAAGAAAAAAATTTAATTTTTCAACTAAAAGTGATAACATTTTTATACCAGATATTTTTGATAAGACTCCAAAGCTATGAATGAAAGTAGATATAATTTGTCCTACAATTGAGAAACAATTTAAGACAATTAATTATGTAATATAAAACATGTTTATAAATGAAAGAACTTCATATTATTCATTACTATAAAATAACTTCATATTATGCATTACTATTAATAAAAATATAAGCTGGGCGCGGTGGTACACACCTGTAATTCCAGCAACTTAGGAGGCTGAGACAGGAGAATCACGAGTCAAAGCCAGCCTCAGCAACAGCAAGGTGCTAAGAAACTCAGTGAGACCCTGTCTCTAAATCAAATATATAAAAGGGCTGGGAAATTATAAATTGACTATATATATATATATATATATATATATATATATATATACATATATATATTTATTCAATGAAGAATACTGAATAAATGATGCTGAAAACAAAGCTGTATAAGAAATAGAAAACAATTTAGATCCTCATCTTAATGTATAAACAAACAATTTAGAAATATCCAACATTAAATGTGAAACATAAAGGTATTTGCAATCTAGAAGAAAATATATGCATGAATTTTGAGTGTAAAACTTTGTACAGATAAGGAAATATTGAAATACAAGAAATAATCCATATATTTGATCAAATATAAAATTAGAATTTCTGTGTTTCAAAATATGTTTAAAAATACTGTGAGACATCCTGCAATAGGGTCACTTTTTTCTGTATATATAAATAAATTTTATAAACAATAAAATATCTAATATTTCACCAACAAACAAAATATGTCTATGTTTTACAAAAAAATAAGCAATTTATTTATCATCTGGGTATGCTTGAAATACTATAAATCAAAAAATTTAAATTAAAGCAAAAAAGTGAGTTATATGCCCATTAATTTGATCAATTTTAAAAAAATACAAACATCAAGCACATAGAGAAGTATGTCAGCATTCACTGCACTTCTCATTGACTTGACCCTAGTGGAACTGTCTTAATAGGTATCAAGAAATGTCAGCCAGTTTGTATTTCTTAACTTGGTAATTTTCTCCTGGAAATTTGTACAAAGGGAAAAAAATAAAGATGCAGTCAAAGATGTGTATGTGTTTTTATCACAGTTTTAAAATTGAAAAAAGTAACAATAATATAAAAATTTAAAAGGCATTTTATATATTATTATACAATCATTCAAATATCATATTTTCTAAGAATATGTAATAATTCAAGAAAAGACTTACTGTAGTTTGCTGAGAGAAAATCAATCAGGAACAAAATTGGTTAGATAAAATTTTATTTGTGAAATACAAACATTTTATCAAATTACCTAGATTTTCTATAATGAATAAATGAAGTGTATAATTTACTTATACTTAAAAAAAAGTAAACTTCTTAAAACTATACAATGATAAGTGCTCCAGTGATTATAATCATAATATGCAATCTTATGGTTAAATAAGAAACAATTATTCTTTGAGGTAAGATTACTGGGAGTTTGCTTTTAAGAGATTTTCTTTAGAAAAGCATTTGGGTGTTTTAGAGTAATTGACCATACTTAGCAGAACGTCTTCCTATGCAGATGACTAATATGATCAATACAGCATAATCAAGAGATGATTGTATGATAAGTATAGAGCATAAGATATCTGAAAATAAAGTTTATATAAGGTGAATTAGGTAGTCATTATTTTCTATAACCATCCTGGCATCTGTAGAAGTATAAGAATCTATAGAGATTCTTCATAAGTCTCAGTGTGCATTTGTGGCTGTAAGTATATCCTGAATAGCACATGAAAGATTTTGAGATGCACCAAATATACATTCTATGATACGGAGTAAAAGGTCTACCAGCTGTACCTACATAAGCCTTTACTGATCCAGGTGCTCAGCTTGTCAGAGAGATGGGGAAAACAGCTCTTGACAAAATCCTCAAAGGTCACTGTTGCTAGGGCATTGATGCTGGCAGCCACGGTACTAAAGGGAAAGAAAAGCAAGAACATAGTTCAAACTAAACAAGGCTAAGCCATCAACCTGCCCTATCATCCAAGGCAGATAGACAAAGGAGAGGTCTATAAAAAGGAGATGTCCACATGTCCATGTTCTGGAACTTCAGAGGAATACATAGCCTGTACTCATTCATCATAATTTCTTCTGTAATAATGCTCTTTCAATTATTCCACAAACTACACAGAAAAACTGAGACTTTTATTTTCTGACTCCCATTAATTCCTCTTAATGAATAGTTAATAAGTTAGCAGGGAATAAAAGAGGGAGTGTGTGTGTGTGTGTGTGTGTGTGTGTGTGTGTGTTTAGGTTGGAGTAGAGCTGGAAGTAATGACTATCTTAACCCAAGAATCAGTTTGCCACTGATTCATAATTCATAAATTAATGTGTCTGCTTTTTAATTCTTTGTACTAGGCATACAATGGTGAACAGAAAAAAAACATGGGTCTTACACTCTTAACTAGGAATGCAGATATTTAAAACCAATTATACAATTGATTCCAGTTGTGAAATTGTTAGAAAAACAACAAGATTCCATAAAAACATGCCCCAAAGAGACCTAAACAGACTATCCACAAGATTCCCTTTAGGAAGTGGGAAATAAAGACAGGTATTGAAAGGAGTCATGCAAAGTAAGAAAAGATGTTTGGAGGATGAAGGGAAAATTATATAGAGGCACCTTGACGGATAGGTACTTCTCCTTCTTTTTACATTCTGAAGCCTCCTGCATAGCTGGAATGCAGAAGAGGTCAGAGAGAGAAACAGCAAAACCAAAAATGCATGAGTTCTGATGTTCCCTCTGACTTTCCTTCAGAGTTCCCTCCTACTAGACCTAAAACTTGTTTGGATGTCAGAAAGTTTGAAACTTTAGGTTTTCTTTGTAGAAAAGCATGAAATCTTATTTAATTATTCATGTAGACCAGAATATTTTAGCTGCTAAAATAGAAAACTATTAAATTCAAGAGGGGCAAAAAAATCACAATTTAAAAACTATTCCCTTTAAAACACGTAATATTAAAACTATTCTTTTAAAAATAAATCACTGTTTTCAAAGCACAATTATATAATAGAATGAAAACAAAGTTGAAATTATAAGAAAATAAACTTCAAAAATATTTGCAGATATTACGATTTATGTACAGACCCAGAAGAATTAGCTTAAAGTAACTAAGGGAGACCTAGATGTCAAGAATATTATGTAAAAGAAAAGCAATACATATATAACAGTCTAACATAAATCAGATTTTAAATCACAGTCATTAAAATTATTTATATCACCATAGTTAAAATCAGTACATGAATGGAATATAAAAGAGCATTCTGAGAAGCTCTCAAAGACAAAGAATCTAGGAAATAATAAAAGCATTCTTTCAAGAAGATGGTTTAAAGATGGCTTATTAACTATGAAACAATAGAAAAACTGTCTACTAATGTAGAAGTAAAATAAACTAGCAACTTTAATTGATTTACTATATTATAAACATAATATACATGCTTTAATGTAAATATACTAACATGGGGGCTGGATGACTTAAAATCATAGAATGGAGAATCCTTTATGACAATGTTGTTAACCCAGAAATCATAATGGAAAATTGTGAATTAAAAACTCAATATTTTTTTATTTTATTCTTTTTTTCCCTGGTATAGGGCCTCATGCATCCTAGGCAAGTACTTTACCACTGAGTTACAACCCAAGCCCTTTTAAATTTTATTTTTAGACAGGATCTCACTAAATTGGCCAAGCTGGTTTCAAATTTATAATCCTCCTGCCTCTGTCTCCTGACTAGCTGGGATTACAGGCATGTTCAATCACACCCAACTAAAATCTCAATATTTCAAAGGAAAACATGGAAGGCTAGGTAGTATGTTTCAGGTCAGAGCCCCTGCAAGAATACCCCAACAGGGTAATGCATGGAGTCATAGCAGCAAAGCTGAAATTTCAATGATGGCAGAGATGCCAGCAATGTGCAGTACTCATCAGAGAAAACTACAGGCTGCATGCAAAGTCAGCCCAAGAGAAAGACCATATAGGTTGCAACCAGAAAGTCCACATGGGAGGAACTTCTCAAAGTCTTGGGAGCCCACCTTCACCCTAAAACACTCCAGATACCAGACTTGAAATTTTAGAACTTAATTTTTACTGCTAAGTTCTTGGTCTTGCCTTGAGACACTAATTCTATTTTTTTTTCCTATCCCTCTTTTTTGAAATGGAAATGAACACCCTGTACCTGTCCCACTACTGTATATTAAATGTCCATAACTTTGATATTTACAGGGCTCACAAATGAGCTTGCCTCGAGTCTCAGGAGAAACTACAGTCTTAGATTTTTGAGCATTGCTAGAACAGTTAAAATTGTGGATACTTTTGTGATGAAATGAGCCATCTTTTTTGGGGGGGTTACCTGGGATTGAACTTAGGGGCAGTCTATCACTGTGCCACATCCCCAGCCCTATTTTGTATTTTATTTAGAGACAGAATCTCACTGATTTACTTAGTGCCTTACTTTTGCTGAGGCTAGCTTTGAACTCATGATCCTCCTGCTTCAGCCTCCTGAGTCGCTGAGATTACAGGTATGCACAACCACACCGGGTTGAAATGAGTTACTTTACATCATAAGCTAGACATGAACCTTTGGGGTCCAGGTACAAAATGCTATAGTGCAAATGATGAATATCCACTAAAAGTCCATGTGTTAAAGGCTTGGTCCCCAAGGTGGTTCTTCTGTGAGGTGATGGAATCTTTGAGATTAAGTCCTTTTGGGAGGTCCTTAGATCATAGAAGGAATGTCCCCAAAGAAGATTATGGGGCCCTGACCCCTTCCTATCCCTCTCTTCTACTTCCTGGCTCATGAGCTGAGTGATTTTATTTTGCCACGGCATGCTGCCTCCTTGGAACTCCAAACTAATGAACAGTTGATCAGAGGCTAGAACCTAAAAACTATAAATCAAAATAAGCCATTTATCTTCATAATTTAATCATCTCAGGTATTTCATTATAGTGATGCAAAGGTAACTATACAGTATCAGTAAAGGTCGAGATAATAAACAGAATGGTGTGGATTAAGGACAATCTAGGCTTACATCCTGCTTCTGCATTTTACTAACTCACCATGGATAAGTTGTCTACCTTGTTAAACCTATTCCTGAATCAGCAAACCAACAATAATGTGAGTAAAGTTTTAGTCTCAAATGCTGTGTGACAACTATTGAGCAAATACAAATAAAGCATTCAGTATGACAGTGGACACATAATAAGTGCTAAGCAGATGCTGTTGATTATTACCTCCATTAACCTTGTTATTTCATCACCATTGTCATCGTCATTGTCACCATCAGCATCACATTGTTGTTGATATACTAACCTCAATGTTCCACTAAAGGCACAAGCCACAAAAAGTCCTGGAAGTCCTGGCATTGTGGCAAAGAGCTCCATGACAAAATAAGGCATCAGCTAGGGGGAGAGAAAGAGAAAGAGAGAGAAGGGTTGAAGGGTGGGGAATAATGCTCTTCTCAGCAACATCAGAAATGTGGGAATGTAGCTTTTCTGTAATATATATATATATATATATATTATATATATATAATATATAATATATATAATATATATATATTACGCCATTTTCTTGACTATTTACTCTGATTGTTAGCAATTAAACCTGAAAAGCAAACCCTTAAAACATGCCTTTATGGCATCCAGATATTATGGTTCCACCTTATACCAGGCTTGTAGCAAAGCAGCCACTCTATGACAAGCAGGATGAATGAACATGCAGGGGAGGAGAAGGAGAGTAATTGTTCCTCCAGAGCATACTATCTATACATGGAATTTTAAAAATACATTTAATGTAATATGTTGGCATGATATTTAAGCTATGCTAAGAAGGCATGATCAGAAATGCTATGGCAATAAGGGTCATTTTCTTCAACTGACAACCAAAGCCAAATTCACCTTCTTCTCTCCCCAGCTTTAAACTGGTCTCAGGCCTTTAGATATTGAAATGTGTTTTGTTGTTGTTGTTGTTGTTGTTGTTGTTTTGTTTTGTTTCAATACTCAGTTTGAACCAGGGTATAACAAATGCTAGGCACGTCCTCTACCCCTGAGCTACATTCCCAGCCCTTAGAAGTCTCCTCTTGTTACATGCTCAGTTCCCCTTATTGTAACCTGGTGCATGTGACACCATCAACAGCAGAGGAGAGAAGCTAAGTCCTTGGGGTTTAAGAAGTGTCCAGAGGACAAGGCAGAACAGACTACACTTCACCAACGATGGCCAGAACCTCACTCATTCCGACTGTTTCCCCCAAGGAAACCATACCTGGTCTGGTGCTGAGATCATACCAGAAGTCCAAGGATCACAGTCTTTGAAGTGGGAGTACATGATCAATCCAGAGAAGACAGCACACACCAGAATGATCCAGAGACCCAACAAGTTAAAGTACAAGGCACTAGAAGAGAGCAATGAGCCAACTGGTCACCTCTATGCCATGTCACAGTGTAGAAAGGGCACAACCAAAGACTCTAGGTTAATTTCTGAGGAGTCCTTTAGCTCTCAAGAATCATTCAATTATATACTTTTGCATCTGTGAAAGTATCTTATATTTTTAGACTACTTAACAAATGTGAATAAGGTAAGATTTTAGATGGATAAATGGAATCTCTTTTAAATTGCAATGGTTCCCCCTCCCACCTTTTGCAAAATCTCAGTATGTGTGGTATGAGATCTATTTTCTTGGATAAAATTTCACATACCAATCTCATTATATAACTTTAAGTGATTTTCCCCCCTACTCAATTCAGAAAACTGTCAAAAAACCAACTTACATTTTAACATCTTTTCTTCCAGAGGGATAATGAGATAATGTAGAAATAGACAAGTTATGGAAATATTCACTTTGGTGATTAATTCAGATGAAAGTTTAAGTTGAATTTTTTAAAGATGCTACAAAGTATGAAAAACTTAACACCCTCTTAACCATACTATTTGGAGCTGTTCATCTTATTCTATAAGACACAAGCATGCATAATTCCAGTTGGAAGATTTGTAGAATCCTATGGTTACTTCATATCCATTCAGTCATTTGAAAGTCA
This sequence comes from Marmota flaviventris, assembly GCF_047511675.1. Lineage (NCBI taxonomy): Eukaryota > Metazoa > Chordata > Mammalia > Rodentia > Sciuridae > Marmota > Marmota flaviventris. Next base: position 37,723,579 of record NC_092506.1, on the reverse strand, counting down.
GAAGCTTTCTCATATTCTTTTTTAAATGTTCAAATCATTTTTGTTAGTTTATTTTATTTATACAGAATGATGGGTTTCATTGTGGCATACTGATGCAGTCATATAACACAATACTATCAATTTTACCCTGGCCTCCTCCCTTTCCTGTTCCCTTTCTTCTACTGTATCGGTGTCCCTTCCATTTTCATGTTATTCCTTTCTTTCCATTCTCGCTCCTACATGTGAAAGAAAACATATGTATTTCACTTTCTGAATCTAACCCACTTTGCTTAACATGATGGTCTACAATTCCATCTAACTTTCTGCAAATTATATAATTTCATTCTTCTCTATGGCTGAATAAAATTCCACTGTATATATGTACCACATTTTCTTTATCTATTCATCTATTGACAGATACTTAGGCTGAGGACATAACTTGGCTGTTATGAATTGTGCTGTAATAAACATGGGTATGCATATATCTTTAAAGTCGCTGACATTAATTCCTTTGGATAAATATCAAGGAGTGGTATAACTAAATCATAGTGTTGTTCTGTTTTTATTTTTTTGAGGAGCCTCCATACAGATTTCCATTGTGGTTATATTAATATACAGCCTCACAAATAATGGATCAGAATTGCTCTTTCCCTACTTCTTCACCAACATTTATTATTGTTTGTATTCATGATGATTATCATTATGCTTAGAATGAGATGAAATCTCAGCATAGATTTAATTTTCATTTCCTTGACAGATAAAGATGTTGAACCTTTTTTATATATATTTGTTAGCCATCTGTACTTTTGAGTAGTTTCTGTTCAGTTCACTTGCTCATTTACCAAATAAGTTATTTAGTTATTAGCATTTAGTTTTTCAGATTTTTTTTATATAGTCTGGAAACCAATTCTTTGTCAAAAGAGTAGCTGGCAATGATTTTTCTCCCATTATGTAAGCCATGTCTTTACTCTGTTAGTTGTTTTCTTTGTTGTGCAAGAGCTTTTTAATTTGATACAATCACTACTATTTTCTGAGCAACTGGAGTTCTAGTCAAGACATTTTTACTGTGCCTACATGTTGAAATGTTTCCCCTGTGTTTGATTCTCAGAGTCTCAGAGCTACTGGTCTTACACCTAGATCTTTTATCCATATTGAATTAACTTTAATATGGAGTAGGAGAAGGATTTCATTTCATTCTTCCACTTTTATATATTCAATTTTTGTAACATCATTTTTAAAACAGGTTTTCCTCTCTTCACCATATATTTTTGGCACTTTGTCAACAATCAGATCACTACAGATGTGTGGGCTGGTCTCTGTCTTCTATTCCATTGAAATATGACAATATCATGCTGTTTTTGATGCTTTGGCTCTGTATTATAAATTGAAATTGGCTATTGCAATACCTCACACATTGCTCTTTGTGTTCAAAATTACTTTGGCTATTCTGGGTATTTTGTTCTTTGATATGAATTTTAGGCTTATATTCTCTGTGTGAAGAATATATTTGGTAATTTCATGGAGATTGCATTTGATAATATGTTCATTTTACAGTACTAATTCTGCCTACCCATGCACATGAGAGGTGTTTTCATCTTCTAGTGTCTTCTACTTCTTTTTTTCAGTGTTCTGTAATTGTACTTGTAGACATTTTTTCACCTTCTTCATTAAATATGTATTCCTAGGTATTTTACTTTTTTAAAAAAACTATTGTAAAATGAAATAGTTTTCCTAATTTCTTTTAAAAAAGATTCATTATCAGTATATAGAAAAGCTATTGATCTTTATATGTTGTTTTGCATCCAGCTACTTTATCAGCTCTGGGATTCTTGTGGTGATAAATTCCAAGTCTTCTAGGTATAAGATCATATTATCTGCAAACAGAGATAATTTGACTTCATCTATTCCTACTAGTATCCTTTTATCTATTCCTCTTCCCAAATTGTTCTAGCTAAAATTTCAAGTAATATGTTGACTAGGAGTGGTGAAAGTGAACATCCTTGACATGTTCTTCATATTAAAGGAAATGCTTTTAGTTTCTCTCCATTAGTATGATATCAACTTTGGGTTTGACATATATAGTCATTATGATGTTGAGGTAAGTTCCCTCTATCCCTAGTTTCTTTATTGTTTTCATTAAGAAGTGATGTTCAATTTTCTCAAATGACTTTTCTGCTCTTATTGAGATGATAATGTGATATTTATCTTTACTTCTATTTATGTAATGAATTAACCTTTATTGATTTACCTATGTTGAACTATCTTTGCATCCCTGAAATAAAACCAACTTGAATATGGTGTGTGACAATTGATGCATTATTGAATATTTGCTAATATTTTATTAAGGAGTTTTACATTTATATCCATCAAAGAAATTGGTCTGTATTTCCTTTTCTTGGGTGTTATTATTGAGTTTGGCTATCAGGTTGATAGTGGCTTTGTAGAATGAGTTTTGAAGCATTTCTCCTTTTCTAATTCATGGGATAATTTGAGGGGTACTGGCATTAATATTTAATGATCTAGTATAATACAGCTATGACTCCATCTGGTCCTGGGCTTTTCTTTGTTGGAAGACATTTTTGTCACTGCTTCAGTCTCATTGATGAATTCATCATGTCCTGTTGTTCTAATTTTGGTAGATCATATATGTCTAAAAAATTATCCTTTTACTAAATATTTTTATTTTATTGGAATATAAGTTTTCAAAATAGTCTATAATGACCCTATAGATTTCAGTTTTGTCTGCACTAATATTTCCATTTTAATCTCTAACTTTATTTAGGTCTTCTGTTTTGTTTTCATTATTTTAGCTACTTTAAAAAACTGATTATAGTTTCAAAGAACTAACTCTTCCTTAATCCTTTTTACTATTATTTATGTTTCTATTTCTTGAATTTGGCTGTGATCTGTATTATTTATTTCTATTACTTTTGGTATTGGTTTGCAAATAAGCAGTTCAATTATTTGAGATCTCTCTGCTGTTTTATGCAGGCATGTATTGCTATAAACTTTCCTCTTATAACAGTTTTTACCATACCCCAAAGCTTCTAGGATATTGTGTTTCCAGTTTTGTTTAATTCTAAGAATTTTAAAATGTCCACCATGGTTAATTGTATAACCCATTCATCATTCAAGTGTATTGTTCAATGAATTCACCATGGATTTGCATAGTTTCTATAGCTTTTCTTGCTGTTAATTTCTAATTTAATTCCATTAATATATGAAAAGAGTATGAAACCAAATCTTTTTTATTTGCTGAGATTTTATGCCTTAAAATATGATCAATTTTGGAAAAACCAGTGCTAAAATGGAAGCTTATTCAGCCATTGTTGGATAAAATATTCTGTAGATATCTGTTAAGTTGTTTTATCAATAATATAATTTAAATCTGATGTATTTTTTTGTGTGTAGATGACTTATTAGTGAGAGTGATACACTGAAGTCTCCCACAATTATTGCATTAGGCCCATTATACCCTTTATATTTAGTAATGTTTGTTTTATGAAATTGGGCAAACTGACATTCAGGGCATAAATATTTATAATTGTCATATCTTCTTGTTGCAGTGTTCCCTTTACCAATGTGATAAACCTTTTTTGTCTCTTCTGACCAGTTTTGTCTTAAAGTCTTCTTTGTTTGACATGACAATAGGGACTCTGCTTACATTTGAGTTCCATTTGCATATAAACTAATTTTCCATCATTTTACTTTTAGTCTGTTGATTTATTTGCCTGTGAGGTGTGTTTCTTGGAGACAACATTCAGTTGGGTCTTATTCTTCAATCCCATCTTCCAATCTACATGTTTTAACTGAGGAATTAAGACCATTGACATAAGTGTTATTATAAAGCAGCATGTATTATTCTTGTCATTTTTAAAATTTAACATTTGATTCATTCCTAATTATCATATGCTTATTTATTTTTCTAATGTGATTTATCATTTACCATATTCTCTTTGTTATTTTTTATCTACTTCTTCTTTGTGTGGGATTCCTTTTAGTATCTTATGCTGTGCTAGATTAATGGTTGCGAATTCCTTTAGTTTGTGCTTATCTTGGAACATTTTTATTTCTCCTTCAATTCTGAAGGCTGACCTTTTCTGAATATAGTATTCTAGGTTGATTGCGGTTTCTTTCAGGACTTGAAATACATTGTCCTTATCTATGTCATCACGATGCATCTGCTGTTATTCCAATAGGTTTGGCTTTATATGTGATTTGGTGCTTTTTTACAGCTTTTAAATTCTTTCTTTCTTCTGAACTTTTTAAATTTTAGCTAAATTAAATTTTTGAAATTTTAATATAAGGTTTTATGTTCTGTCTAGGTGGGATTGTAAATTCATAACATTAACCAAAGAATTTTATAATTTTACCAGTCAACTATGAGAGATGAGAAACCAATGGTAAGATTGTATAGAATGTTAGTCATGGTGTTCTGAATATGTTTCTCATTATAAATGGACTTTAATTACATACAAAATAAATTCTCCTGTTTGCCAAGTGCAGAACTTCATTGATTCCATAAAATATATTTACCGGGCAACTTTATGTGTGTACATGTACTCATTTTAGCTATGGATAGGATGTGATGGGAAGGGCCCCAATATCCTGCACCAACTTCCCCTACTTCCATAGCACCATTTATTTTTAGTAGTCTTGAAAGATACACTAGTGCCTAAAGGAAAAAAAAAATGTCATTTAAATGACTTGATTAGTGATACTATTTCTAGGTTCAAGGAAGATCTGGCTTAAAATAAATTTGTCTTTGGTTAAGTAATCAGTCTTCTTGGTCATCCAATTAACTGCCCATATAATAAGCCACTCCTGGTTTTAGCTTGAAGCCACATTTAATATGAACTTTATGTATCTATTTCTGCTTGCCTATTTTGCAGGATGTATTTTTCCCAAGTAACAGATTTTTTTTCTTATTCCCCATTGGAATGTTTCAACTACATTAGTCTTCAGATAATTGAGCAAAAACAGAATATTTTGCTCAGCATTGGGCAAAGTGTGCTCAAAGATGGTGAGAGTCCTCCTCGGACCCTGAGTGGCCCCCCACAGCTCCAGAAGTACCCTTGAGAAACCCACTATTTCCTCACTACAACAATCTCTCCTCCAGCTATGTCTACTTAAAATGTACTTCTCACTAACGATTAAATCACCATAGGTTCTCTCAGAAAAGTTTTTCTTAAATAGATTTTATTTTTTTTTATCTTTCCTTATCAAACAAAATCCATCACAGCTCTATCCCTTTGTAAGATTGGGAATGGACAGAATCTGGTGACAGTCCTACATGCTTAGAAAATTCTGTATATTTTTTTCTTCATGAGTATCTCTTCTTTATTACAATTGTCATACACACCCAATGCTAATACAAGATATTCAAGTTCCACGCCAGTGTATGAATGAGATTTCACTGATGTATGTTTCAATCAAACAAACCCACTAAGTGAGGCTTAGAGATACATACATAAAAATGTATACATATGCATGTGGTGTATACACACACATATTATCTTCCTAATATGTATGTGTGTTTACACACACAAGCATTCTTGAAGCTTCTTAAAGCATTACTTTGTTTAAAAAATGATGATTTTTTAATAAGCATAAAACATTAGTCTGCACCTTGTGGGAAAAAATGATGAAAAAGATATAATTGCTAATTTTCAAGTACCAGTAGTATACTATAGTATAGTATAGGGAGAAATTAAGCATGTGAACTAGAGAAACTAATATTCATAAGATTAAAAAAACTAAACTTAACAGAGAACTATTGTGTGTTTCACCAAAGGATTTGTCTCTTCACAGATACATCCAATTCTGGTTTCTCTTAAGACAGTTTGTTAATGAACTTTAATTTAAATAAGTTTTAAGATCAAAGCCATCTCCATTTTCAGTAATGCAACTGTTTGATAAAATGATGATCATGTGTGTAAAGGGTTTGTGATAATAGTATTTTATGAGATTGGAATATTTTACTAGTGAATTGATAGAACATTGGGTAATGTGTTCACTTCCCTATGAGAGTTATGAAATATGTAAGTAGTAACATCCCAGTTCTCCTTCTGGAACTCAACTCACAAAATGGTTGAATCATTTCCAGACAGTTTTATGTTTTATTCAGTGCAAATAAGAAATTGTACATTGAAAGTATTTTAAAATCATGTGGGGAATATTCATAATGACACTTTCACTAAGAAAAGTTTAGGGCATCTTGACAAAGCTAGGGTGCTACAGCCTTAGGCAGCAGCACTGGGGACAAGACATCATTTTAGATGCAACTCTGGTTTTCCTACAAGCTTTTTGAGAGAGTATTATAACTGCCCTTGGTGTCCATTCCAGAGTGCATGATGTCCTGAAGTGCTAGAAAGAGGCTTGACAAAGTGTGCCTCTCTGTTCATGTCCTGCAGAGAGCCAATCTAATAAGAACAGAAGTGGCTACAGTCCCTTTACAATTTGCCACATTGTTCTAGGTTCTCTTCTTTTTAAACCTCTCCTTGGAAACTGTAAGGTTAAGTACATCTGTTATAAAATTTAGGCCTCACCTACAGAATCTCTGAGCAGTCCAGCCTCATAAGGGAGTTTAACATAACTTGATTTGTAAACACAGGTGAAGCTTCACTTGAACTATTTCTTCTAAATGTCTACATTAAAGAAAAATGAAACTCAAAGCTAACCACTAACAAACCACCAACCAACTTTTAGAAATAGGGACACTACAGAAGAACAGAACAAATTAAGGCAGCCGTATAACTATGACCAATCAAGTATTTTCTTTCTTTACTTCCGTGTTCATTCTTCAAGAGCTTCCCCCTTTGAAGTCCCTCTGTGGAATCCCCAAAACACTTCTAAGCATCTTGAATTGTGAATTGTTATTTTTTCAAATAAACATTTTAAATTTTATTGTGCCTCAATTTACCTCTTAACACACCAGAAAATAGTTGAGCAAGCCACAGGCTGAGCCATGAGAGCCATTTCATCATGGCAACTGTGAGCAAGAAACACAGGTATTTATCTCTGCATCACCACCCACAGCAAAGGCAGGTTGACTTCATTCAAACTCCAACTCGGCCACTTTGCTGAGATGGGAATAGTAATGCCTAACTCACAAAATTTATGAAAAGTTTAAGTAAATCTTGCCATTTCTCTCCCTCTTTCACATACATGCACAGCTGTAGAAAGCATATAATAAGAACTCAATAAAGTGGAAGAAATGATGGAAATTTTTTTTGATTAATAACTTACAGCTTAGCATGCTTCTCTGTTTTGCAAGAGATGCATCGCTGGATGGTTGATTGATTAACTCCATAGATTCCGAGCCATGTAAAAGTTCCTCCCACTGATATTGTCCACAAAGTGTGCCGCCGGAGGGGATCTACATCAAAACTGTGAAACAGTGAAGAGAGTGAATGTCAATTCATTCAATGCTTAGAATTATTAGTTGATGAGGCCATTCAATTAAATCTTTATAATGCCTTAAAAAGTAGCATTGGACATACTCAACTATATGAAGTCGGGATCCATTGCTTGCTTGCTCTAATACATTTTGTAATCCACCATTGTGAGCCGATCCTTGAATGAGAACTGTTAAGAAGCCCACAATCATGACAATCATCTGAAATGCATCTGTCCACACCACTGCTTTTAATCCTCCCTAAAATGAACAGAATGATGTAAAGTGTTAAAAGCAGGGTCTGTAAAGCTCCCCACTCTGGACAGTTTCCCTACTAATGCAATCATTTCATTTGTTCAATAACAGTTGCTGAGCATCTTTTATGTGTCAAATTTTTTGTTAAACATGAGAATAGTTGTAAGTGAAAAATATACTAACCACTAAGAAACCACCAATCAACTTTTAGAACTACGGAAACTATAGAAGAACACAACAAATTAAAGCAGCCGTATAACTATGTTTCTTCCTTAATTTCATTGAGCTCAAAATCTAATGGAAGAAGCAGATATTTGATAGTAATATGATAACTTAAAATTATGGAACATGCAATTAAGAACAGGTTACTATTGGAGCATACAGCAGGAAGTCTTAACCAATTCTTTCAGAGTGATAGACAAACTAAATTCTGAAGAATAAGTAAAAATTTGTCAGGCACAGAAGACCAAGAGGGGATCAAACCAACATGTATGAAGAAAGAAGAAACATTGGTCCTCAAGGAAATGAAAGAAAACTTAGATATACACAATCAAGCTGTGGAGAGCCTAAAGGGGGAACCTCTGAATTCTCTCGAGGTCAAGCAGATAGATATTGATAAGTACACTTAAATAATTCACAATTGCCAGGAAATATCATTAAAAAGAGATTGATAAAAGGGTTTTTTTTTGGTAATATTTACATTGGTGGTTGTGTGGATAATGAATTGTAAGACTATAGAAGACAAGGTGTCAGGAGACCAGCTCAGAGTTTATTCCTGAAGTCCATGCCCAAGAAGGTCAACAGTTTGAAGTAGGGTAAGGGTATGGATTGAAGGATATTCAAGAAATAGCTTATGATTCATTAAATATAGGCAATTATATAAGCAAGGGAATTAAGAATAATCTCTTGGTATGACTTGTATAACTTGGACTCTTTTTTTTTGTTGTTGTTGTTTGTTTTTATGAAACTAGCGGCAGTGAAAACACTTTGGGAAATGGAGATAGTCAAATACTGAGAAAGAATAAAAACCTATAAAGGAATGTTGGATTCTATATATCCATGAAGGAAGGAGTTTTAAGAGCTACAGGATGATCCAGTAGGAAGGTGAAAAAAATTAGAGTTTAAGGAAGGCAAATTTAGTTGTAGAATTTGTATAGAATAATTATGCAAGAGATCAGAGCAGTGGTTATGAAGCCACGTTTCCCTCTAGAATCACCAGAGGGATTTAAAAGGGTTTCTGAATTAATTGAGGTCTGTATTAGGGGTTTGTCCTCAATGTCTTTTGAAACTCCCTAATGGATTCTAATGTAGAATTTTAGCTGATAACCTGACAATAAGAAGAAAGGAGGAAAAAGAGACTGTTGCATTTAGTGTTCCATGTATAGAAGCCCTTAAGAATCCCACCATACAGAATGCATAGAATCCCACGATAGTGAAGATGGGGTGAGCTAATAGGGAAAAATTAAATGAAGCAACATATTTTAAAAAGCTTTTTTTTTTAAATGAAAAGCTCTAGGTAAATGAAGGATGTGATATTTTTAACACTGAAAAGTAGAATTATCATCCCCAGTTACTCCTCCAGAGTGTCAAGAACTTCTGTGAAAAGATGACATGCTTTATCTTTAACTTGAGAAGGGAAAAAAAAAAACATATTTTTGATGATGGTTGTCCCATCATTTCTTTTGTAATTAAAAATAAAATTTGATTAAAAAAAACAAAAAAAAAAACCCTGATAAAGGCATGTGTTAGTCTAATATATTGTCTAAATCATGTTTTGAGAAACAATAAAATTTTTACCTCCTCCCTCCTAGATAGTTCTATCTTGATTTCCTTTAAAGATGTTCTGCTTTCCAGTCTCAAATGTCAATTTTAGATTTTAGTCACATGAAGACCCAATACCAAAGGCTTCAGTATTCAGAGATTATTTGGCATTGGTTATGCAAAAATTTGCACAAACTTGAGCATTAGCTACACATGCAAAAGAACAAACTCCTTTATCAAGTAGTCGTTGAGTCAGATTACAGTCACCATGAAGTTTTCTCTGACTCCTGTATACAGCAAGTTTCTGTTTCTTCCCTGGGGGCTCCTCTCTCTCATCAAACTTTGTTGATTTGAATCTAATGTCCACCTCACTAAATGGCAACCCTCTGTATGGCAGGAATCACTTATTTTTAAAATACTTTCCTCTGGTTATTTTCCACATGGATCATCCACTAGAGGATCACAATAAAGAGCTCACTGTATGAATGCAGGTATTAGATAAATAGGCCCCATGCTGGTGAGACACAGAAGCCTTTAACATGGCTAGAGAGGAGAGATGGCACAGAGGTGTGGTGAGGCAAACTGAGATGGGCAGATTGGATTCACTTCATGAAATATTTTCAACTCTAGGTTAACAAGCTTTTCTTTATGCTACAAACAATAGGAAGCAAGAAGAGAATTAGGCTACTGAAGTGGTATAAAGAAATACATGTCTGAGGAAGATTCATCTGACAGAGGCAAACAGATTGGAGACATGAAGCCAGTTAGGAAGTAGCAAATTTAATTCATTTCATTTTATTCATTAAAACGCTCAGACTCTTTTTAAATATTGTACTAAAAGGGGTCTCGACATTTTCTGTGCCTGTTTTTCTCTTTCCTGCAGATGCTTAGATTAATTGAGTGTTTTTATTTAAATTCCATTTTTCAGATTGTTTTATTTAAAGAGATTCCCTTGAAATTTTCCCATACATTTTTAATTTAAGAGTGAAAAACTTAATGCCATAAACCCCAACAATTCAAATGGAATAAACCCATAAACCTTGAAACTTTTACATACATTTTTAATTTAAGAGTGAAAAACTTAAAGCCATAAACCCCAACAATTCAAACGGTATAAACCTATAAACCTGGTTATTTGCTACCTGATTTAGATGCTACTGTTGGACAATTTGGGAATTGTTCTTTTGCTTATCCCAAAATTATATAAAAACAAATGAATGATTATTTTTCATATATTTTATATCATAAATAATTATGCAATTTAATATTGTAAGCAAATACAATATTAAATAACAATTGACTAGAATTACTAAATATTTACTACAGGTATCCCATATCTAAAATGTTTGCAACCAGAAACATTTCAGATTTCAGTGTTTTTCAGATTTAGGAATATTTGTATGAAATTTTTCAGCTGAATACCCTTAACCTGAAAAATCCAAAATTTGAAATGAAAGCTCCAACATCCAAAATTGTTTGAAGATAATGTCTACACACACAAAGTTTCACATTTTAAAAAAATTGGATTTTGGAATTTGGAGTTAGTGAGTTCTTCTTGTATTTTACTTCTTTTTAAATTTTTTTTAAATATTTATTTTTTTAAGCTTTAGGTGGACACAATATCTTTATTTCACATTTATGTGGTTCTGAGGTTCAAACCCAGTGCCTCATGCATGCTAGGCAAGTGCTCTACCACTGAGCCACAACCCCAGCCCTGTATTTTACTTCTTAATCATGACTTCTTCCACTTAAAACTGGAAGACTTTTTTCCTTCTTCCCATAGTACTTAGTGTTTTCTTGGAGGAAGAGCTGTTAGTGACAAATTATCTTGGTTCTTGATATTAAATTCTTAAAAGACAGTTTTATTGAAAATACAACTATAGGTTGACAATTATTTGCCCTCATGTGTTTGAAAATACTATTCCAGCAACTCTGGCATCTACTGTTGCTGCTATGAAGTGTGCCAAGAGCATCCCTTGATAGATAATTTATTTCCTCTTGCTGGCTCTTGCTCAGGTCTTTTTTTTTTCTTAAATACCTACTATTCTATAATTTCACTAATACATTCAGGTCTTTTTTATTTTTATCCTTTAAATTTGTACTTTTCTTTAATTCTATGGATTTTTATCTTTTAACAGTTCTGAAAATTTTTGAGTTACAATGTTTTGAAATCTCCTTCATTCTTTCTATATTATTCTCTGAGACTTTAATGGCACATAAATTAGATGTTCACATTTATCTTTTATATGACCCCATTTCTCTTTCATTTCTGCATCTCTTTGTCTTTCTGAAATATTCTGTCATTTCTTCAGATATATCTTCTGGTATAGAAATTGTATGACTTTTCAAATGTATCTCATTTTATCATAATTGGTACATTGTTGATTATTGCTGATGCTTGCTTGGCTTTGAAATTGTATTCTTTCTTTATTAAGTCCTTTTGGCAAATCTATTCTTTATTCAGTATCTTGCAATGCCAATGTATGCTAATCCCGACAGGCTAAATCTCATCTGTTGTTTTGCTAATATTCACTCATAAGTATCTTGCTATACTATACTGTTAATGTGATAGAAAAAAAAGATGAAGATAAAACTTTAAATGTGTAGAAATTGTGGAATTTTCAAGTATGAAAAAGAGAAACAAGGGCAGTTTAAATTGTATATTATCATATATGTGTTACAAAATATATGTGTTGTAAGCATATTCTACTCTATGATAATGTATCAACAATTTTACTTTTCTTTGTAAAGGAGGAAGGAGAATCCCTCTATCTGGGAACCACCACCATATTCTTAATTGGTTACATTTAGCCAGAAAATGGTGTGATGAGTCAGAAGAATAAAGCTTCCAGTTGCAGGGGATGAGCAAATAATAAGTGCTCAATGACTATTTGTTAAAATCAACTAATTATAATAATTGTACGAACATGCTATCAATACCAGCCAGATTCCTTGATTAAAAAATAAGCATGTGTAAAGACAAATGTTAAATATAATCTAAGTTATCTATAAATGAGAGACAAAATAACTGTGGAATCCTTATGTTTATAAAATACTAACTATCCTTGCTCAATCATGCATGTATTTTGCTGCTTTTCAACTGGCAGACAGTGAACAATAAAATGCTACCTATGATTTATGAAAACTGTTAAGGAGAAAATTATTCTTAGAAGTTGCACAGGGTCACCTGGGCTCTGTCCTCTGATCAAGGAGGTATGTCTTTCATTAGATCAACTTTCATTAGGAATAACATACTTGAATGAACTCAGACTTCAAATTTGCCTAATGTCTGATTTAAAAAAAAAAAAAAGAAGAAGAAGAAGAAGAAAAACAATACCTTCCTCAGGAAACTAAGGCATATAAGCCAATATACTGCTATTTAATTTTGGGATAGCAATTACAGCTGTAATTTGAAGGCCTGCTGCTGGAAATTTGCCCTTATTCCAAATTAGGAGGAGTGTTTAATATTTTTCCCAACTAGATACATACCAGGGTACAGTAGAATGTGCAAACAATTCCTGTTGCAAACACAGAGCCCCAGAGATCAAACCCAGTCACTATGAAAGGAGAAAAAAACATTAAAAGAAATTTCTCTGAGCTAAGTAGAAGAGAAAATTTTATGAGTAAAGAATCACAGTAGTTTTTTCACTGTTTTTTTTGTGGGCAAAAATAAATCAAATTCATTTTCTCTCATTGAATTTTCTCAGCTCTGATAAAGATTATTTTTATTACATTTGTATATCTTAAACCAATCCATAAAATTCATATACTATTTAATTTTTTTCTCCTAAGATTCTTTAACTTCCATCTTTGGTTCAAGTGATGTATGTCTTTTGTTTTGTCTTAATGAAATTTGAGTAATCTAAAACCACCTAGGCATCCATGAGTAATTAAAATTTCTCAGTATAAACACATAGTCCAATTAGTTAGAACATTAAGGACTCTCTGTTGAAAGTGGCAATGTCACTGCAAAAAAAAAATCACTCTTGCTTCTAAGATTCTATTTTCTTGAAAGGATCAACTATTTATCACAGTATGACTATTACAGACAACTTTCTTCTTGTGCTCAGATTATGTACTTCATGAAGTCACTGAAACATGACCACATATAGAGGACCTTACTTAGCAGTTGTATGCATATAATACCCAGAATACCAGCATTTCTATGATTAAAAAACAAAATGAAAAACCCAAATGATAAAAATGATTGAACTGGGTGTTTAGAACTACCCAGTTTTGCAAGGCAAAATCCAATAGCTAATTGTTTGCATTATCTTCTATGTCAAATCATCTTTTTAGAGCTTTATGGAGCGACTACCACAGTAATTCAGAGCATCTTAAGCAGAGTGATATTCTTCTAACAGGGTATTTTACATACATTTGTTCAAGCTGAGAATTCAGGCATAAAAGTAGTAGACTATGTCCATGGGAACATAGAAGACTCACCTTGATTGAGTGCCAGGGCGGGAGCGTACACCACCACACCTGTGTAGAGAATCTGGTAGAGAATAAGAAGGAGGTGAGTAGCAGTGGGGAGAGCCATGGAAGGAAAACTGCCCAGAAGCTCTTTATTGACCTTCCTCCAACGTGCTTACCAAACATTCCCTTCTCATCCACTCTCATGTTGAAGTAATTTAACACTGTAACTAATTTGTAGAAGGGGTGTAATCATGAGATGGGAGAAGAGGGGTGGATTTTCAAGATGACTGCTCATTTTGAGATGTCATCGTTACATTTGATGTATTTTTAAAGAATACAAAAACACAGGCTTCGAGTTCAGCTTTTGATTCAACTTCCCTCTACCCACTCCCCTCATGTGCCCATCACAAAGGGTTCTCTGTCGACTTCATGAGAAACTTTACTAAAGAATAGAAGCACATTTCAGCAGTTTGCTAAAATATGGACTTTAGAGTGGAGATTAGGGAGGTGGGGGAATGTGAGAGGAAAGAACTCTAAGGGAGACTAAAACAGGGGGACTGGTATGTAATGAACACCATCTAATTCACAGAATGGAATTGTGATTGCTACACTGATGTAATGGGTTCAGTTCACATCTTATTTTAAATGGACTTCCACCATTTGGAGATGGCATCTGAGGGTTGCCATCAGCAAATATGTGTAGGCAGTTCAAGAGGCATTGTTTTCTTCTTATTCTCTTGCTTAAATCCTTCTGGCATCAGTGGGAACTCTAATTAAGAAGGAAGGTCACCTTGTAGAAAAGAGCACTTGGTCAATGGGAGGAAATTCACCACTGTGTCCAGGGTGATCTTGGGGAGAATGAAGGCACCCCAGAGCCTGGAGGGTGGGAAAGGAGTGCATGGGAGGGAATTAGGTATATTGGTTAGGAAAATTGTTTTAAAGTGACCTTAAAACAACAACAATAACAAAACAAAACAACAAAAAAAAAACAGGCATTTCTGGTTCAGCTCAGTTAACCATTAAAAAAAAAAAAAAAGAAAAAGAAAAAATTTGGTTAAATAGTAGTAAAATATACTTGTAGCGATTTTTCCCTTTTGTGACTTATAATATATACTTGTTCTTATTATTAGTCCAGATGTATGGATTCTAGCAATGTGAATGGCTCTCAAGGTAATCACGTTTCTTTGGAAGAAAGTAGTGACTTCTTAGTAGTGTTTGACCTTTAGTTGAGTTAATTGCCCCATTAAAAAAAAAAAAAAAACACCTGTAAATGTATCTTGGAACCCCTGGTTCCCACTTCTGCAGCAGCCACTGCCCCTTACCGTCTGCACAATGTAGATGACAGTTGCTGCATAGCGAACCACTTTATTGAATCGTAGTTGTAGATACTAGAGGGGACAGAGAGAGAGAGAAAGAGACATGCGATGAGTTTTAGATAAGAGCTGTTAAGGAGGTCCTTGTTTGACTTGGTATTCCTCTGAGTTTAGTGCTTTAGACTTGCAGTGTGATTTATAGTAGGTATTTCTGGAAGCAACAGGGGAAAAAACATGGGTTGTTAAAAGTCAAACATGTAATAAAACCCAATTCACGCTCATGCTTCTCGTGATGGCCAGAAAAGATAAGTTGGTTGCTTGAATAAAGCACAGGCCTTCTGACTTTCTGCCCAGGTATTTTCCTACTGGATCCACTGAAGACAGTTTCCCTTTATGTCCCTAAGTTCCATATTTATCTCAGTTTTTTATTCTTTTCTGGATTACTGCTGTAATCCTCTGGTTGATCTCCCAATACCAAGACTAGTCCATGCTTTTCATCATCTCATATCTGCCACCATCACTATTAAACAATGTTCTTACCTGGGCATTTTTTTTCCTCAAAAACTTTAGTGATTTTTGACCAAAAAAAAAAAAAAAAAAGTCCACATCTCAAGCTTGATATTCCATCCCCTCTTTTGTCTGACTCAAACCTACCTTGCTTAAGACATACCACCTTTCCTTTGTGTAGGCAGAATTTTCAATGTAAGAGTCTTTCTCTTCAAATTTCAAATTTGTCTCCAAGTTCTTCATAATTTCTCAAGAAAAATGGTTCAATGGCTATTCTTATTCTTCTTAGACCCTCTGTTCTGAGCTCCTACAGCACATTTGCTAAACCATTTTCATGGTTACCAGTCTCTGGTAATTTGGTGTTGGATTTACTTATTTAAAAGTTGCTAGTGAATTAGTTACCTATGGGTACTGCAGCAGATTACCACCAATTTGGAAGCTTAAATCAATAGAAATGTATTCTCTTGTATTACTGAAGCCCAGAAATCCAAAGTCCATTCACTGAGCCAAAATCAAGGTGCTGGCAGGTTGTGCTTCCTCAGGAGTCTCTAGAAAGAATGTTTCTAGTTTGTGAACCTTCTGGTCATCCTCAATTTCCATTCTAGCACTCTAATCTCTGCCTCTGTAGTCACTATGCCTTAGCTTCAGTCAAGTTTCTCTCTGTCTTACATAAAGGTACATGAGATTGTATTTCTATTTATGGTATACTTGGGTAATGTAAGATATTAATTTAATCACATTTGTGAAGACCAACTTCTTCCATTTTTTGGACCATCTGAGATATTACAGGTTTGAAGTATTAAGGATACATATGCATGTGCATGTACCCCCCACCCCCCACACTCTTGGGGGCAGTGATTCTTTTTTAACCAAATTTACTCATGCTAACGTATGTACATAGTGTTCTAGTTTACTCATTTTTATCTTTGTAATTTATATGTTGATTCATTTAATATATACTTGTTTCCTGCTTTCTACATTGCATTCATATGTACAAGAAGCAAACAAGATATAGTTTACATCCTAGAAGATCTTACAGATTAGATAAGGCAATTATTAACAAATAGTAATAAAAATAAAATTGCACCTTTAATAGTATTCAAGGAAGAGCTACAGAAGCTGTGAACCCACTCAACAGCAAGGTGTGAGTCACTGCTGGAGGTCAGAGAAGGTTTTTCTGAGTAAGTGTTCTAGATAATGTGAGTATATATCTTCCAATGCTTATAGAGTGAGCAAAATAAATTTTAAAAGTAGCAAATGACTTTAGGATTCAGTTTCTTCATTGTTGTTTTGCTTTTAGTATGTTGTCTTCTCTGAATTTAAGGAAAATCATTTTTATTAAGTCATGGTTTAACTAATGATTTATCCTTTTCCTAGAAAAGATATATAATGTTCCATGGCTTAAAATGGACCTTTCTTTGAAACAATGAACTCTTGATAGAACTGTAACTCAGTTTCACACTAGCTCACACTTCAAAATTTACTCGTCCAGATGTCCAAATTCTCAGTTTATTTTCAGGCCAGTCTTTCCAGATGGTACAAGGAGACTGGGACTCGGAGTCTAGTCTGTGATTGTGAGACTTAGGAAACTGTATGTAAAGAAATATTCTTGCAGAGGTAGGGAAAGTCAATGAGGAGGCAAAAAACTCAAATATCACAGGATGGAAAACTTTTGTGATAATGACAGCTTGGGTTCAGACTACATGTCTTTCAGAAAATAAGCTTACTACACTAAACCATGGGCTTCCCTTCCCAAGAGAGACACTTCAGAGAAGACAATGGCATAGTGTGTGACCAAGCCAAGGACAGGGCTAAGAATGCAGTGGGATCTTAGGACCATAGTCATCAGTGTGGGTGCAACAGGCACAGCTTATCGGCACTCAGTGTCCCAGTACATGTAAATGGCATCTAAAAGCACCTATTATTGTCTGTTGTAGGCTTTCTATCAGCCTTTGCTCCAGGAAGGTCAGAAGTGTGTGGGGGTGTCATCACTGGCATTCAGCCAATGACTAAAGGGAGGTGGAGAGAAAATGCACTGGCTTCTTTGCCTTTCGGAAAGGATAACTCAGACACATTCTGTCCTGTCTTCCAGAGATCCCCAGGGAGACTGAATCCCAGCAGATCACAGTGATAACTTGCTCAAAAACACACCTTGTATGGATTTCCTCTCCTTCCATAATTACTTTGCCACTTGCCTGCCAGTGCTTACTGGAATCAGTAATGATCCAAATGACTTCCATTCACACCTTATGTCAGGATCTGCCTCTGGGGAAATGCAAACTTAAGACAGTGATATTTATCTATATAATATAATGCAAACTCATTAATCACATAATGAACCCAGGATGGTCTTCTGGAGGATGAGACCAAATATAACACAAAGAAGCTGTCTCAGCCATGTTTCTCTAGAGCATCAGGCCCCTGGCCAACTCAGTTCCAGAGTGAAGTCACAAAGACTGCCCACATGAGCCAGCAGAAGAACCTTACTATTGTATGAGGCCCAGTTGAGGTAGGCAAAATGGTTTATCCCTGGAATTCTGAACAAATAAAATTGCTGTTTTTAAAAGTTGATTTTGGGGTTGATATACTGCATGAAATTAGATAAATGATATAAAAATTAGTAACAAAAACAGGAAGATGTAACAAAAGCCAAAAGTACATTATCTATTTTGGGAACTGGGTGGTTCCTAAGGTCTGGGAAAGCTTTCCTGGAAAATGGGAAAGCTGGGAGGAGACTGCTGTAGGATCTGGAAGTCAATGGATTTTACATTTCAGTTTAGTTTTGGTCCATTCAGTAACACTAGAGAAGTGGTATTCAGAAAAGGGTATGTGCAAAAAGAAGTAGATCAGAAGTCAGAGTCCTTGAATTCTAGTTTCATATTTGCTGATATTTCATTCTGTGATTTAAGCTTCTGTTTTCTCATCTGCAAAGCAGAAGAGACTTTTCAACTGCATTATTACATATCTGTAAAAAAGTATTAAATGAACGTGGCACACACCTTACTCTGAGCAACTTTGGAGGCTGAGACAGGAGGATAGCAAGTTTGAGGAGAACCTCATCAACTTTGCGATGTCCTTTCAAAAAAAAAAAATTGCAGATGTAGCTTAGTGGTACTATGCAGTTGGGTTCAATCCCAAGCACGCGCGCACACACACACACACACACACACACACAAAGACAGTAAAAGATGTATTTTTCCTTTTAATGTATTTGCTCATACTATTAATAGTTGTCTTTGGTGGTATATAAGTATTAGTAGAGTAAAAAGAAAAAAAAACAAAAGTTCAACAGCAAAATTGCATACTTCATGCTGGTTTTTAAAATATCAGGGGACATTTATTTATCATCACGGTGATTGTTTTAGAATCCCAAATATGATCCTGCTGTATCTTTATCTCAGCAAGTAGCAACTTCACTTTTTTATGTTGGTTTAAGTCCACATAACATAAACCAACATTTACTGCTTTCTCTCACTCTCATTTTCAATTCATGAAAGAATCCTGGTATATATACTCCCAATATCAGAACATATCCATTTGCATTATCTCTTGTATAAACACAATATTAATATTTTCTCGTGGGCAGATTATGGAAACAGATTCTTAGTCCCATCTTCTACCATAGTCAAAAACCTTCCAACTTATTCTCAACATCCAGCTAGAGTAAAAATCTTAAAATATAAATTACATTA
The DNA here is from genome assembly GCF_047511675.1 of Marmota flaviventris. Classification (NCBI taxonomy): domain Eukaryota; kingdom Metazoa; phylum Chordata; class Mammalia; order Rodentia; family Sciuridae; genus Marmota; species Marmota flaviventris. The sequence continues at coordinate 37,704,257 of NC_092506.1, read as the reverse complement.
TGTCACTCCTCTACCCAAATATTATAATGATTCATCTCACCAATAGTAAATGCTCATCCTTACAATGACCCAAAAGGCCTCATGATATGGGTTTACATCCTATCAGAACCTAAATACAACAAATATTTTTAATACCATCTACTATGCTGAAATAATATTCAATGATAATATTATTTTAGATATTTGATTTATTAAAATACAAATATTATCAGAATAATATCACAAAATATAATTTAGTGGAGAACCAAAAAATTCACCAAAAAAATTATGTAATGAATAAGTGCTCAGAAACCAGTATACAAGAAGACAGTAAAGTCACAGTTTCTGCATATTGAAAAACTTTGTTCAGAAATTAAAAAGTAGTTCAGAAGCCATCAAAGCTAAGAAGTTCAAGAAAAATTAAAAAACAGATACTAGCTTATAAACTAGTGTTCAGGGTAAATAGCAGGCAATATAATTTTAGTATAAAAAAAAGATGGAGTTAACCTTGACTGAAATAGAGATAACACGAGGAGACTAATTATAAACTATCCAAGTAGAGATAATGAAAATGTATGATATTGCAAATGAGCTAAACCTAATTTATCCCATGGGGTTGGATTAAGTCCTTATGCTCTTTATTGGACAGGGTGGTGGGAAAGGAGCACAGATGGCATCTCTTAGTCTTGAACTCCCACTGCATGTCAAAGCATTTAATCAGTTGGCTATTGCTATGCAACACCCACCAAAACCTGATGTGCTGAAAATCTAAAGAATTATTATTTATCACAACTGAGGACAAACTGGTGTTCCGCTACCCATTTCACCAGGTTTCTTATGTGGCTGCAATCAGCTGGATGATCAACTGAGCCAGAGAGTCTAAGATGGCCTCACTCAGGGCTGGCAGTTGTGCGATTCACAGCCTGGTGTTGGCTGTCAGCTATCGAGTCTCAGTTCTCCTTTGTGTGGCCACCTGTGTTACAGAGGCTAGACCAGTTATGCCACTCTTCTTACATAGCAGAATCAGGGCAGCATTCCAAGAGGGTACAATCACTTACTTTCTTACTTAAATGCCCTATTAACATGGAAATTTTATTTGATAGCCCTTTATGAATTACATTCTCCACCCAAACTGGCATTCTTTCTCTTGTCATTTCATTTCTCTCTATTGCTATGGTAAGCAAAGTAGCACAGTGATTCAGTATGTGATCTCTAAAGTTAACTTATCTGGGTTTGAAAAACTCCCACTTGATAGCTGTGTGACATTGAGCAAATTACTTGGCTCCATGTGCCTCAGTTTTCTAGTCTGTTAAATTGGACTGATGATAACAGTACCTATCTAAAAAGACTGTTTCAAGGCTAAGTTGAGACATAAAATGCTTAGCACATAGTTAAATATCACATAAATCTGCATTATGCTGTCTTAGGCATTTGTTGACAACCTTTGCTATGAAATAAATATCATAAGGAAAATTTGATTCTTTGTTGTATTCCCAGGGCCTAAAGAAGTGCAGAGAACATAGCAGATATTCAATGGTATTTATTCAACAAATGGATAGTCATAAAAATTATATTCCAAATGAGGGTAGATTTTTATTATTTAAAAAGGTGTGTGTGTGTGTGTGTGTATGTGTGTGAGTTAGTTACTGGGGACTGAACTCAGGGCTTCATGCATGCCTGGCAAGCATTCTACTACTAAACTACATCTCTGTCTGAAAAGCTTCTTCACATTTAACTAAACCTTCATGAAAGATGGGAATTATTATATTCCATGTGGAAAATGGAATTGAGAAATGCTAAGTAACTTGCACACAAAGTGATCTTATTGGTAAAGAAAAATTGAACTTATATTTTCAGGCCCCAAGTTTTCTCTATTTCTCTCCTTAGCTGTTAAGTAGGCAGTTATTCTAATGCATAGTATTGCTTAAAAAAAATAGCAATGTCTTTGTGAGTCAAATCTTGAAAGTTGAATGCAAACGCTTAGCACATAGTTATATTTTCAGAAGTATATTAATAAGCAAGGGGAAATGTGTACATTTCTGGTACTAATCATAAATTTAGTTATTTTCTCTTGAATCTACACCCCAGGTCTTAGCTATTGAATGAACCAAATTTGAGTACCTTCTTTTGGGAGAAGAAGAAGTTAATGTTGACAATTTGGAATATGATCATCTATGGAATCATAGGATTTAAGACCTTCTAAAAAGTGTTCATTTGCTGATTGCATCCAGAAGTCAAGAGAATCATTTTATTATACTCATTTAGTTTGCAAAATTCTTAAAGATAGGTCCTTTATGAATCTTCTGCTGTGACTTGGTAGGGTGTGATATTGGATAATGGAAATAAATACTTTCTTCATAAAAACTTATTTATGAGATCACAATTAAATTATAGACATACAAATTCAATTTTGAACACAATGTTTTCATTGAGAATGCTTGAAAAACCCAAACTCCACTGTCTCATTTCCTCTCATTAAAATAATTCCCATATTTTTATTAGTTAGCAATTTCTTCCAATTAAAATATTTGCTGATTTTTCAAAATATTACCATTTCCTAATTAAATCTTGGACCTAAGAAATAATAAGTACTAAAATGTTCAGTTTACTGTCTGATTGGAATACCACTACAGAGGGATATAGACAAAATAGGTTCTCAGTAGACTTTTAGCACTATTAAATCATGACTAACTTACTTATTGGTATCTCCATTTTCTCAGCTGGAAAATTATAATACTTGTGGCATACATTTTGCTTGTTTTTCAGGATAATTATGCTAATAATAATAATACAAATAAAAACAACTCTGTTTTCTTAAGAACCTCCCACAATCTAGACAATGCATCAGGTATTCACAGACAGGTGGTAATTTTATCATCCAAACAGCCCTGAGGGAGCCACACATCATCATTTCTATTCTACAATGGTGAAAACAGGTATAGGTGCAGCCAGATCTTAGGCTTTTCTCCAATATAATTTAATGTCTTTTTTCATAATGTGTAATTGCTTTGAAAAAAATCAGTGAGTGTTCTTCAACTACTGATCTTTGTTGCAAAGATGATGTGTATTAATAGAGGGGAAAACAGGATAAAAAAATCATTCAAATGGAGAGAAATTACTTGTGCTCAGAGAAGGGTGCAGTTCTCTTACCTCGTAAGTGCTAGTGATGCCAGATCTGTAGAACACAGGGAGAAAGAGCTCTGATGTAAAAATGATGACAAATGTATATGAAATAAAGAAAAGAATGAAGGATGCCCCAAAGCGGTAGACCTCGGAAGGTGTCCCCAAGACAGTGACAGCTGACATGAAACTGGCCGTCAGAGATAAAGCTACAGGGCCAAAGCTCATTTGCCTTCCCCCTACCAGGAACTCCCTAGATGTTGCCTTTTTTCTCTCCTTAATGGCAAAGAATATTCCGATTCCACAGGAAATGACAAAGAGGGCTGAAAATACAACATAATCCCAAACACTGAAGCTCTTTGCCTCCATGCTGGGAAGTATGATGCTGGAACGTTGCTTTCAACCAGGTCTTAGCAAGAGGATGTTTCCAAAAGCAAAGTTCTGTACAGCAGATGTTTTCCTGAGAAGAAGGATTGTGATTCCCTGAAGATGAGGACCACAGGTACTATGCTGATCTTCAGACACCAAGTCGTACTCAAGGCAGATTTCAAAAGTTAACTGCCAAGAACTGGCAGTGGAATTGGTACCAAGAGATAAGAATTTGAAATCTGACCCTGGTCAAGAGCTGTCTGCTCCTCTCCTGAAGCATATGCCACAGAGAAGGAATTCAGATGTGTTCTGAAATTAATAACTACTGGGGGTGGAATGGACTTGCCAGATAACGTGATCTTTTTATCTCCGAGATTTTTTTTTTTTTTTAACTTAAGGTTAAACATTACTGGGAATCATGGAAGTGATAAAAGTCGACCACCTCAGCGTTTCTAATTAGTGAGATGGAATCTGCAAAACACAAGCACAGCCCTCAGTGGTGTCTCTTTCCTGATTAAGAGGGTGGAGATGCTTACCTGCAATTGCCTGAGGCAGTGGGTATGAAGGGTAAGGAGCAAAGAACTGGGAACCCAGAGACCTTTGCTCAAGTCCTGACTCAACCACAAGTGAACTATTTTTGGCAAATCATTTAACTTTTCTGGTCTTTACCCAGAGCATTGGGATAAGACCTTTAAAGGTTATTAGGACTCTTGAGTCTCAAACTGTCTGCCTTTCTTTGTCCAAATCTATAAAATGAGAGATAATAAATTTATCTCATGAGCTATGATTTGTGATTACGGTGGAGCACTCCTGAGCACTGTGTTCTCTTGATTCTAGGACTCAAAATACGGATCTTACAATAATTGATTATTCATAACCTCCACTTTGTCTCCTTCTCTCCTTCATTTTCACTGTTTTACCAAATTTGTTCCCATTGACCAAGTTAGAGTTAGGACAAGACAAGTGAGAAAAGAATGAGGGAAATCCAGTTTTAGATTCCTGCTTTTGCTCACCTTAGATTCAGTGTTGATTACTCAGGAACACATCCAGCAAGTCTTTGGGGACTATTTCTCTATTCTGTTCACGCTTCCCCTCCATCCTCAATGGTTCTCTCTATCTCTGCAAACCTTCCTAGGATACAATATCTAGTTCTCAGTCTCCTCAAGTCTGTGTATCCTTTCCTGTCCCTCAACCTCACTTCCTAAATCAGCTTTTCTTAGTACTCACTTTGAATTCAGTTTGAACTCTTCAATCATCCACATTTATTTTAAGCAGTCTTTTCTTTTTAAGTGTTTGTAGGAGTCTGTCACATGTTACAAATGATCACTTCCTTAGAAACAGAGGCAAAGTTCTAGTCCACATGCCCAGTAAATAGCAGTCATAGAAAGTAAACAAAAACAAAAATGTAGAAAACTAAAATTATCAGAAACACTCAAAGTCAGAAACACTTCCAAACATAGGAAACTTTCAGAAACACTACCAAACACAGGAAACTTTTTTTTTTTTTTTTTTTGGTACTGGGAGTTGAATCCAGGGATACTAAATCACTGAGCCACATCCCTCGTCTTTTGTACAGTTTACTTTGAAACAGGGTCTCACTAAGTTGCTTAGGGCTTCAATAAATTGCTAAGGCTGACCTCAAACTTGTGACCCTCCTGCCTTAGCTTCCCAACTAACTGGGATTATAGACATGTGCCACCATGCCCAGCTGATTTTTCTTCTGACATCTAGATAACCAAATAGGTCTTAGATTATTTGTATAGTCTGGATACCACCTTCACTTCCTAATTTGTCCCACAGATTTGCATTAGGTCTGAGAAAGTTCTACAGGCTGAACCATGCTTTCAGTTACAAATGAAAATGTGAAGATTTCTGGAGCGCTGTGTGTTCTGTTATTTAACTGTGTCTTGTTATTTCTTCTCTACATTTATGAAATTAATGTAATCTGTGCTAATGGGAAACTAGCTTTTTACTATATTTACCTTAATCTAGGCTTTTAATAATTTTTATCACGAGTACAGCATATCACATTTTATTACATTTCATTTTATTGACAGATATTGTGTCTTTTACATCTTGAAGGTTTGTGGTCACTGCTTCAAGTTAGTTTACTGACATGACACCATTTTTTTCTAATAGTGTGTCCTTACTTGGGGTTTTTGTGTCATATTTTGAAAACTGTCACATTATCTCAAACTTCATTGTTTTTATTGTGGCTATTGTGGTAATCTGTGATCTAGGATCTTTGCTATCCCTCTTGTAATTGTGGTGACATAAACTATGTTTATATAAGACCATGAATGTGATAAATGTGGTTAGGTGTTCCGACTCTTCTAGAAACTTCCTCTCACTCTTCCTCCCCAAAGGCCCCCTATTCCTTGAGACACAACAATATTAAAATTAAGCCAATTAATACCCCACAATGGCTTATAAGTGTTCAAGTGAAAGAAACAGTCACACCTCTCTTTGCTTTAAATCAAAAGCTAGAAATGATTAAGCTGAGGGAAAAGGGCATGGCAAGAAACAACAGAAGCCAGAACCGAGACTTCTTGTGCAAGTTAGCCAAGCAAGTCTTGGATGCAAAAGGAAAGTTATTGAAGGAAATTAGAAGTGCAACTCCAGTGAATGTTATAAATCAAAACAGACTTACTGCTGATATGGAGAAGGTGTTAGTGGTCTGGATAAAAGATCGAACCAGCCACAATATTCCCTTAACCCAAAGCCTAATTCAGAACAAGATTCTCTTCAATCCTATGAAATCTGGGAGAGGGGCTAGAAAAGAAATACCTGAAGTTTGTAGAAGTTGGGTCATGAGATTTAAAGAAAGAAACTGTCTCCATAACAAGGTAAGGCAGTAAGTGCTGATGAAAAAGTTGCAGCAAGTTATCTAGAGGATCAGTTAGTCTCTTTGGTAAAAGTGGCCACACTGAGCAACCGATCTTCAGTGTGGACAATACAGGCTTTTAAGACTTTGATAGCTAGAGAAAAGTCAATGCCTGGCTTCAAAGCTTCCAAGACTGGCTGCCTCTCTTGTTCGGGGTTAATACAACTGATAACTTTAATTTGAAGCCAATGCTCATTTAGCATTCTGAAAACTCTTTGGAATCTTAAGATTATACTAAATACACTCTGTGCTCTGTAAATGAAACAACAAAACTTTGACGACAAAGGTTTTTTTTTTTTTTTTTACAAAATGATTTCCTGAATGCATTAAGCATTAAATTCACTATTGAGACCTACCACTCAGAAAAGATTCCTTTCAAAACATTGCTGCTTGTTGACAATGTATCTGGTCACCCTAGAGGTCTGGTGATATACGAGTTTAATGTGGTTTTTATTCCTGTTAGCACAACATGCATTCTGCAGCATGTGTATCAAGGAGTGATTTTAACTTACAAATCTTATCATTCTAAAATAAACTTCCTAAGGCTATAACTGCCACAGACTGTTAATTATCTAATGGATCTGAGCAAAGAAAGTCGAAAACCTTTTGGAGAAGACTCACCATTCCAGATGCCCGTATCATTCATAATTCCTGGGAGGAGGTCAAAATAGCAACTTTAAGAGGAATCTGGTCCTGAGTACAAAGGAAAAAAAATAGGAATTTGGAAAGTTCATTTAAACCCATATGGATGATTTTAATGGGGGTGGGGGCAGGGTTCAAGACATTAGTAGAGGAAGAGCTAGAATCTGAAGTGAAGCCTGGGGATGTGATTTAAGAATCACTGCAATCTCATGATAAAAAATCTAAATGCATGAGGAATTTAGTTTCTTAAAATGGAATTCATACTGTTGACGATGCTGTGCATTTGAAATGACAACAAAGGTTAAAGGGTTTATAATAATACTAAATAAATATAGTTGCTAAATCAGTGGCAGCAGTGAAGAGAATAGATTTCAGCTTCAAAAGATGTTCTATTAATGTTAAAATATGATCAAACATCATTGAATGCTGGACGGAAATCTTCCAAGAACAGAAGATAATATATGTTCATTGACTTGCTTGTTGTCTTATCTTAAGAAATGTCTCAGGCACCACAACCCTGATCAGTGGCCATCAACATCCATGACAGAGCCTCCACAGTCAAAAGATTATGACTCCTTGAGGCTCAGATGATCATTACCAATTTTTATCAAAAAAGTATTTTTAATCAAGGTATGTATATTTTTAGATATAAAGCTATTATACAAGTTATAGACTATAATATTATGTACACATAACTTTTAAAAAATTTTGTGTGGCTCACTTTGCTTTATATTAGTTTTATTATCATGGTCTGGAACTAAAGCCACAAAATCTCTGAGATTTACCTTTTTTATGATTATATAACAGGTTTTTCTTGTAGTGGTCTCAGCAGAAAATCCGACCCTATCTGGCTTCCAGAGACATGGGTTACTTTATGTTTAATATTAACCCCACCTGAGTGTTAATATTCAATCCACAAGCCATGTAAACAACTTGTAAGCACTATCATTACATCAATGAGGTTCCAAGATTAAATGTTAGAAGCTTGTAGCTGAAGAGCCAATGAGTGCTGCTACTTTTAATTAAATTTCATGCAGAAGCAGTACTACCTACATGACTCCAGTTCGTCTTGAATTTCAAAACAGTGGGAAGCAGAGTCAGAGAAATGAAGAATGTATCTTGCTTCTCATAGAAAACAATGTCTTGCTTTCAACATTTTGCTGAGTATAAAGCACATATTAGTCTAATTTATAACTATTTTCCACATCTTTACCCTTTCCTCCCTATGGTAGCCGCTGGTGTTCTCTCTCTTCTTTACTTTTAAGATTCACTCTATGCAAGGCTTTTGCATAGCATCAACTTATTAATAATTTCAGGGAAAAACAAAAAACCAGTAAATTAAGTGGCTGCATCAGTTAGAGGGTATGTCCTTATATCAGAAATGTTAACATAGGAAAAAAAGGGTAAAGAAATGTGCCTCTTTGACCTGAAGAAACCCCACTATCTTCTATACCTTCTTATAGGCACCCCCAATGCCTACATTCATGCTTTATGCCTTCCATGTTATGCCTTAGACCCCTGTTAGGATATGGACACCATCATTTGTCACAGAAATACCCTTCCAATACAAGGTGTTGAAATCCAATCACTCACCTGACTAATAAATTAAATTTATAGTAATTAATCTCCATAATCTCTAAAATGTAAAATAGTTCTCCAATTGGCATCAAGCAAATTGAAGCAGGAAAGAAAAAGAGAGAGTGCAAGGATATTGAATGCTACCAAAGAGAGGAAAGGTAAAGAACTGGCGAGGTGGGACTTTCAAAAGAAAAAAGAGGTGTCATGTTTCAGTTTTGCAAAGTTTGGACTGTGCATACCGTGTTTATCTTGACCTAGAATAAAAGGGAAGAGAACACACATGGATAGGCCTCATCATTTTGACCCTGCACTTTCCCCAGTTGCTCTTTTTCTTTCTCTGTTCAAAAGTCATCAGCAGCGGGAATTGTGTTGTAGAATATAATAACTGTTCTTTTGTTGTGATCTGAAACAGGAAAATGGAACTGTGCCTCAGAAAGATTAAGCTACTCTAGTAATTTTTACATAATGACTTTTTTTACATACTGTCAAAGGACATGGTCAAGGGTGACTCAAAGGGCTTCCCTGATATCAACTGCTTACTAAAATAGGAAAAGCTGTCCTCTCCATATAACTCTTTCAGTGAGCATGCCAGTTCCATTGTTTTGGGCCCGAGATGGGCAGAACAACAAGGCAGAAGATTGTGGTGGAGGAAAACTTCTCAGAACATGGCCACCAGGAAGGAGAAAGAGGGGGTGTGGTGGGGGAGAGAGAGTGAGAGAGTTGAGAGAGAGAAAGGAGGGGGGGAAACGCGGGGAAAGAGAGAGAGCTCCCTTTATAATAGACAAAATATAAACCCCCAAAGCATATCTCCAGTGACCAACCTCCTCTAGCCACACCCTACATGCCTACAGTTATCAGCCAGTTAATCCATTGAACTGGATTAATACACTGATTAGGTTTAAGTTCTCATGCCCAATCATTTTACTTCTAAAATTTCTTTCAATACCTCACACATGAGCTTTTGGGGGATACCTCATATCTAAACCTTAACACTACCCATTAGTTACTTAGTAATCCTGTCCATTATCAGATCAACTATCATTATGTTCAGTAACCACTAAGAGTGTTGATGGTGGCAATTTTATTACAATATAGTATTATAATTACTCTTTTTTATTAGTTATTCTTTTTCATAGTTATTCATGTTAATCTTTCACTATACCTGTTATATAAATTAAATTTTATCATTGATATGTATGTATAGGGAAAAAAGCATAGTACATATGGGATTCAGTACCATTTTTAGTTTCAGGCATCTACTGGGGATCTTGGAACATCTGCTGCAGATAAGAACAGATGACTCTATATCAGTGTAATAACTAAATAATTTGACTAATGTAAGCAACTAAATCACCTTTAAAGACTTTATTTAACTATCACCTTCCTTGGTAAACCTATTTAAATTGTAGAATATCACACTCGAAATATCCTTTCTCTATCTTATTTTTTTTCCAAAAAATATTCCCCTCTACTAACATACTGTATTATATTTTAAATGTTAACATCCCTTCATTGAAATGTATATTCCTAAGGGATTTTTTTCTGTTTTGTTCTTTGATGTACTTAGTATCTACAAGTTCTTGTCCCATGGTGGACACTCACTCATTAAATTATATGGATTCTAGGGGATCCTTCCATGTTTGTCATCTCTATTTAATCTTTGTTTCTCTAGAAGAAAACTAGTATATTCTTCCAAGTTTTTTTGTTCTTTGATATATATAGATATAGAGATAGATAGATAGATAGAGATATAGATATAAATACGTGTGAGTATCAGTTGTTGATGTACCTTTATTTTTTTCATTTATTTATGTGTGGTGCTGAGAATTGAACCCAGTACTTCACACATGCTAGGCAAGCCCATACCACTAAGCCACAACCCCAGCCCCCCAAGCTTGTTTTTAAAGGTGGAAATATTTATCTATTCACACATATTTCCATGTAAGTAAAACCTGAAATGTATAATCCACCTTGGAAGATTCCCAGATGCCTTGTGGCTCATTGTGACTTCAGCTGAACATTTGTCCACTCATACTTAGCAAATATAAAAACAGATGTTAACTCAAACCTTTATTAAAGAGGCATATTTCAGAGTCCGCTTATTAAGACCAATAGAAGATATTATTTAATATTAAAATAGACTAATGGCAGCACAATTCTACAGTAAGTAAGCAGAGCCATTTAAACAGTAGGACAGCTGAGATTGAGGATCAAGGTCCTTTGCTAATATCCTCTAAAATACCGACACCCCTGTTATCAAACAGGAAAGCATGAAACCATCAGCAAGATCCACTATGGATTTCATTTGCTAAATAAACTCAAAGGAAAGAATTTCCTGTTAGGTTAAGACTTAAAGCCATTAAAATAGGACTCTTGAGTAGACCTCAAAAAGGGAAGAAATCTGCTATGTTTTTTTGCTATGCTTTGTGTGTGTGTGTGTCATATGTTATTTTGACCCTTACATTACTATAAAAACATATACAATTAGGATATTCTTCATAGAACTAGGAAAAAAGTACTAAAATTTATTTGGAAGAATAAAAGACCCAGAATAGTCAAAGTAATTCAAAGGCAAAAAAAAAAAAAAAAAAGCTCGAGGCATCATAATGCCTGACTTCAATGATACTACAGAGCTACAGTGTTTTTTTAAAAAAAAAAATACTGCATAGCATTGGAATAAAAACAAAGACATACACCAATTGTACAGAATAGAAGACACAGAGATAAACCCAAACAACTACAGTCATCTGATCCTTGATAAAGTTGCCAAAAATACATTGGAAAAAAAAATTCAAAAAATGGTGCTGGGGAAACTGGTTATGTATATGTAGAAAAAATGAAACTAGACCCTTCTCTTTCACCCTGAACAAAAATCATTTCAAAGTGGATCAAATATCTAGGAATCAAACCAAAACTATGCAACTCCTAGAATAAAACAGAAAGTCAATTCTTCAGTATATAGGCACAGGCAATTACTTTCTCAATGGGACCTCAGGAAATTATGTCGCATTAAAAAACAGGATGATATCAAATTTAGAAGTTTCTGCACAGCAAAGGAAATAATTAGGAATGTGAAGAGAGAACCTACAGATTGAGAGAAAATCTTTGCTAGCTACTATTCTGACAAGATTAATATCTAGAATATATAAAGAGCTCACAAAACTTTACACCAAAAAAATCAAATAACTCAGTTAATAAATGGGCTAATGAATTAAAAGAGATGCTTCTCAAAAGAAGTAATACAAATGGCCAACAAATACATGAAAAAAATGTTCAGCATAATCAGCAATTAGGGAAATGCAAATCAAAACTACACTGAGATTTCATCGCACACCAGTCAGAATGGCAGTCAGCAAGAATACAAATAATAAATGCTGGAGAGTATATGAAGATAAAAGAACACTTTTACATTGTTGGACGGGATTGTAAATTAGTACAACCACTATGGAAATCAGTATTGAGATTCCTTGAAAGACTGGGCTTGGAACCCAGCAATACCCCTCCTTGATATTTATACTGAACAGCAAAACTATGCAACCTGCCTAGCAATCGATCAATGGATGAATGGATAAAGAAAATTTGGTATATATACACAATGGTGTTTTATTGAGCTACATATGCATTTTCAGGAAAATGAATGAAACTAGAAAACATCAGGTTAAGCAAAATAAGTCAAACTCAGAAGATCAAGGGACATATGTTTTTTCCCTTATGCAGAAGCTACATAGGGAAAAGGAAAAGAAAGGTGGAGGCGGATCTCATGGATACCAAAGGGAAGCCAGTAGTGGAAAAAGAACAAGGGGTGGGAGGTGGAGAGGGAGCAGAACATGCATGGGAGTGATATTGGCCAAATTATACTGTTAAATTGTGTGTATGTATGAATATGTAACAAAAATTCCCATCATTATCTACAAGTATAATTCATCAATTAAAAAAGGAAAAAAATGGTTAAGTGCTTTCTCCAAGATTAAAGTCAAGGTCAGAAGAATGCTAAATGTTTAGTATAGAATCAAGTCTTAAGTTTTTGTAACTCAAAAATCTATGCTTTTTGAATCTAGTATTTATCACAAAAATATCAGTTTATTCACTTTCTCAGCTGTGAATGGGAGACTTTTCAAAAGTATTAGAGAAAATTTTGTTTCTCTATTCTGTCAACCTGCACATTGTTAATCAATACATCTTCAGTTACAATGAGCGATGATAACCAAGACACTTCTAAGTTGACCCTGGATACTGTTACAATCTCAAAGGCCTTATAAGCAAATAGAATTTCAATTAAATTCAAGGAAGTTTTAGTAGTATTTTTATTACTCAAATTCTTTAGAAATATACTTCACATATGGTATAGTTGACAAACTTAGAGTCACTTAGAGCAGTTACCCTGAAAACTCTTTGGATCCTCATTTCCTATCAATTCCAGGGTCTTCATGACTCTTCTCTCCATCATGGAGTATCACCATGAATAAATGAATGCCTTTGTGTACTTCTTAAATGGAAAACCAGTGAATATTTGTCATCACTGGGGCATACAGATAAATATATTCCATTTTTTGAGTGAACATTGTCATACAAAATCATGGTTTTGACAAGTGCTAATAAAATTACATGTTATAATTATTATTACACAACCTATTTTTGTGATATTTTCTTCCAGTACTGCCATTATTTCAGTGATTATGTTCTCACGGTGTTTAGTGGCAAACAGAAGACATTGCTGTCCTCCTTCACAAGGAATAAAGTGGTAACGATGAAGAACATGAAAACCAGTTTCTCCATTCACTGCTTCTGCTGGCAGGTGGAATCTGCACAGGCGTCTACAGTCAAGATGGGCCATGCCATCAGTGTTTCAGCAGACCCCAGCACCTCAATCTCTTCTTTAAAGGTTCTTGTCTCGCGACTTCAAAGAATGAAATCTACAGACCAGGATGAGTACCTGACAAGGACTTAAAATTAAAGAACAGGAACAAAACTCTGCATTACAAGGCAGAATCTGATACCAGGTTTTGCCCTCCAGAGTGCTGGTCTAGGAGTCTATGTAGCACTTGATTCATGGCTATTGGTCCCAATTTATACTAATTAGGGCTTGGAAAAAATACCGACACTATTGGCCCAAATTTATGCTAATTAGAACTCAGAAACGTATTAACACTATAAGTCAATTCTTCAGTCCCGACTGCCATTCAAGTCCTTGCCACTCAAGTCAGGAAGCCGGAAGTTGAGGTCACGCCCTGTATCCGGAAGTTGAGGTCACGGACTTTTGTAGCAGGGCTCCATAGGGTAACCAGGCCTGGACACGAAGGATGACAGGTCCCGGTATGCTTTGGCTCGCTTCTGCGACAGCTGGCAGTGCCTGCACGGTGGGCTCCAAGTGGTCGTGGGCCCTGCTTGCCACCTGGGCTTGCACTGGGGCTTCAACTCACCCGGGTTGCCACTCTGCCACTCTAGGGCCATTCTCTGCTGGGATTAGTAGGCTGGCTACATGTTTTGGCAGCTGGGAGGCCATGTCAATGCATCCACAGGTCACTCATTTTCAATTCACTCTGGAATCTCCAAGTCCTATCCATGTGTGCGTGAACCTTCGGAATTCCATGTAGAAGACTGAATTCCCTCACTGAGTAAGTTGCCGGGCCTTGGATGGTTCTGATTTTGGCTAAAGATTCATGGGAAGCTCCTCACAAAGAGGGTTGTTGTTGTTTGTTTGTTTCTTTGGGTCAGGATTCGGCTTTTCTGGAGCCTCTTTAGAATTTATTTAAATCAACTGGAAATGCTTTGTTTCATATAAGAATCAGACACATCTGAGTTCAGCTCTTAGCCATCAACCATCTTCCAATTTTGGGTAAAGTTTTTTTAACTCTTTGAATTAAAGATTCTTCTTCATGGAAACCAAAATTATACCTAATTCCTAGGGCACATGGGAGCATGGGAATAATTTGGCACAATTTTCTAGCATTATTTTCCTGAAAAGGTCTAGAGACATACCCATACAAGTCCCACATAAAGATTTTTAGATGGTTCTGTCTTGCTGTGAAACTCGAATTTATTTGTAGCACTTTTTAGATTGAAGTTCACTTCTGATGGTACTGCTTATGGTTTGGGGATGAATTTAATGAACTTAAAGGGAAATGATTGACACATGCTTAAGTACTTAATATCCGAAAGCTCTTCTAAGAATGAACAGTGGATAAATGTTGGTCAGGTAAAGCTAGGTTCAAAGCTTGGCTCAGCTATTTATCGACTTTATCACCTTTGACAAATTACTTCATTTCTTTGGCATGGAACTTGTTCATCTTAAAACGGAAATGGAACCCTTTTCACTGGATTGTCATGAGAATTAGAGATATGTGTCTACCTCACACAGATCAGGGCACATTACAGAAACTTCAAAAAATTATTTCTATCATTAGCATTATTATTAATATCTGTCATTTTTTAAACCCTTGTGCCAGAATCTTCAGACACTATTCTGGAAAGAATGGTCAGAAATCTAAAACAGGTGCTAACATATTATCACCTGTAAATAGTTTCTTCCCAGCGTAAGGATTCAAAAGTCAAGATTTGTGATTTGGAGTTCCTTTAGTCTTTATGCTTTATGTAGATATTTTACTTAATGCCTAGATTATAGACATTATTTCATTGTAATTATGCAATATCTTCTTTTGAGTGTTGCTATATTATTTATTTCTACTTTTAAGACAAGCTCTTTGTATCTATAGGTGGCAATATTCTTGTAATATGCTGAAAACTCTAGCTAAACAAAAATCTGTCTAGAAAGCCTGAAGCTGTGTTTGTTGAATAATGCTGTAGGTATTTGCAGTCATTATATTGTCTAAGTAACTTCATGGCATTTTTACATTTTACAAAACCAAGAATATGGCCAATTTTGCATTTGCTGTAAGCTTTTCCACATCATTTCATTTTGCAAATACTGTAAGCTTTTCCATTATTACCTTGTACTCGTATAGCAATGATATTCTGAAAAATTCTAAACTAGAATGTGGAGAAGAATGTGTAAGAGTACATTTGCAAATGACTTTGTCATGCAGTACAATCTAAAATTTTAGGGAATTGAAAAGGAAAATTTACATATAAGTTTTCTATGATTTAAACATAGATTTATTTATTTCCACTACACACATACATATATCTACATGTAGGGATGACTAAATGAATGTCATTATATTATGTTTATTTATGTCCTTGCAAATTCAAAACCCCTCTCTTGTGCCTGCAAGTATCTTTTTGAATTATTAGACTTTGTTTGAGGTCTCTGAGATCTTTGGAATAAGTGAGCTGTGTGAGCATTTTTTTCCTAATGGGAAAGCTTTATTTAGTATCAACTGGGAACATATGGTGAGATTTTTAACCATAATCACTTTTGATAAAAAATCTCAGAACATTGTGAGCCAAGGGAATGCATTTTTTAAAAAAATTTTATAATTTGTCATTAGTCTAATTTTAGAAGCTACATCTAGTCTTCCTGAGGAAGAAGAGTTGGGATGGGTCATGTAGGGCACAATTAATTTGAAGAAGCTAAGGGAATCATTGGGCAAGACTTTTAGTATTTTCTAAGAAAGTTAAATAAAAAGAATTTAGACTCTGTATGAAAGGGACTGAGATTGAGCATTGTTCTGTTGATGTTCTATAATGTGATCTTGAGCAAAATAAATAAATTCCTTGATGCTCACAGGAAGAGGATACTGCTTAACCTCAATGGGCTGTTTTAGGGTTCACACACTGTAAAGGTGTTGAAGGTATTCTACAAGAACTCTGGGATATGCAGTCAGGGGGAGGAAGGGATACAATCACAATAGAGTCTTGGACTTAGACACCAAATGGAACAGAATTGCATTTTTTTCCTATATTATTTACTCAGTCTATGATTTAGATTGCTTACTTAACCTGTTGATCTTCCTTTCCCATAAAGTAAGAATACTTATGAGTAATTAAGAATACCAAAAGAGACTGTATAAATTAGTGCCTAGCACACATTAGATGATCTCCACACATATTATGTATGTACTACATACAGATATTATATGTTCATATATGTATATATATATAAATTATATATGTGCATTATATGTATGTATTATGTATAACTGTTTTTCATAAATATTATATATATTCTCCATATATAACATGTTTTATATGTATTATATTTGTACTATAAATATTTATATATTATTATGTATAAGTATGTTCTCCATACATATTAGTTGCTTCTTTTATTAGCTGTATTAATACTGAAATTAATTTAATAAAAGAAGCACTTGTTGAGCACCAGCTACATAAAAGTTTTAAGTTTTACTGAGGAAGTATGCAAAACTGAATAAAACCTCATTCATTTTCTCAAGATGTTTATAATCCAGAAGGTATCCGGGGATAGAAAACTAGGAGGGTCAATAAATAGAGAGGTAATGTAATTTATGATTCATTATACTAATTGTGGATACTTTGATGGTGAAAAATAGCAGTGCTAATATACTGGGCCATTGTCATAAACCAAGACTGCCCTCAGCAAACCAAGACATATGGTCACCCATGTTACAAAGGACACATTGGACACTGGGAAGGGAGACTAGATTTGGCTGACCTCTTGCAATTACCCCAGGCCAACTTTCAGTCCACTGATGGATAATTTGTTTCTGATCACTGAAATTTCCAAAATGTTCTGACACTCCAACTCCCACTCTATGGTGAAATTTGTGCTGGGAAAATGCTTGAGATCAAGAAGCAGCCCATCCTCCACCATCCTTGAAAAAGCACCACCCACATCCAGCAGCCTTCCCACCCAGGTGGGAGAACACCCACATATGCCATTAGTATGCCCTAGTCTCTGCCAGTGAGCTGGACTTCTTGGTGTGACTAAAGAATGAAAATGCCCCAAATACCCACAGGATTAAAGTCAATCTCTTTGTTTAAGGAAAAAAACACCATAAAAGCAAGTAAACATAATTAGACTAGCAAACTAATAGAAAATTTATGTTTGGTTTTGTATTTTGTGCTCAATTTAGAGCTTGTGTATTATTTACACATAAGATTTAACATAAAATGTTTATTCTCCAGAAGAACAGTTCAATTTTTAGAAAGTATGGCTCCTATGTCTATTTATTGTTAAGAAATACCCCCAATCCACCTGATCCTAAGAGAGGTTTTATGCCTTGATTAAAGGGTTCTTGTCTCAAGTACCAACTAAGCTTGCAAATCTGGCAAGAGTTTTTTTTTTTTTTTTTTTTAAATGGGGGATGTGGAAATAAATCGGTAATCTTTAAGGCAGATCTGAATATTTATTTTTAAGAAGACAAGGTATCATGGAGTACAAATCATGTTTTTTGACAAATTTGCATTCTTTTCCAATCTGTGTTCTACTCTGCAGTTTTGATAAATGTTACAAAAATTTTAAGATCAAGTGTCCTCATCTGTAAAATGGGAATAACACCAGCAAGGGTAATTGTGAGGGGTAAATTAGATAATGTTTGTCAAGTGGTTAAGACAGTCTCACAAACAAAGGGTCTAATCCTTATTAATTTACCACTTATGTGAAATTTTTTTCCTTTATTAAAATAGTTGAGACTTTTTTCCCCAATTTTCACACAGTCAAGACTATTTTTGCTCCGTTAAAAGTTTATTTTTGGACTTTGACTTTTGTTAATGATTGCTTCATCTAGTGATAGATGTCACTGCCTACCTGTGCCAAAGGTCACTGGTGAAAAGCATGATGTACATAACTTATATGAGTTTATGAACCATAAAGCTCTATTCCAAGGAGTAATCGTTACTTGTGAAAGGAAAAACAGTATGATTTACTTATTATATAAAAAGGAAACATTTTTCCAATATCTTTAGGATCTGAATCCTCTTGGAAGAAAACTTTATGCAATCTGATTTCACATTCCATCTTCCTGGGGAATTGAAAATTATTGGAAAGACATACTCTGAAACCTTATTTCTAAGGACAGACCATGAGAAAGAACTTACAGGTAAGAAGACAGAAGAAAATAAATGCACATACTTACTGTGTGCCTAAGGATTGAACACTGCATATTGAACTTAGATGTCAACCCCTTTGAATCTTTGAAATAGAGTCTTAAGTTGCTCCAAGAACCACTGACTAAACTACCTCTGGATATTCAGAGATATCTCCACAATCATATTAATTCTCAGAGGCCATCTTCTTCATAGTTATCAGTACCTTTAGTCAAAATGTAGGACTAGCTAAAGGAGAATTTACTGAACTGGGATCCTCTTTCATGATGATTATTTAACACCGTGAAAGGACACCCCAAATTGAGTATGTTCACTACTAGAATTATTCTCAGAAGCTAAAAATAAAAAATAAAAATGTAAAGACTTTTGCTAAGTGAAGATAAAATAATGAATTGCATGGCAGGTGGCAGTGGCAAGGAAAGGGACTAAATGACACAGGATCTCCAGTCTAGCCATGATAGAAATTTCAAACACAAAAAAGCATTCTACCAAAATATCTACCTGTGCTCCTTAGTGGTCAAGGTTATCTGAAACAAGAATAGTGTAAAAATTGTTACCAGTTAAGGGAACCCAAGCAAACATGACAACTAAATGTAACGTGGTATCCTGGATGAGATTCTCAAACAGAAAAAGGACATGCAGTGAACACTAAGGAAATCTACATAAAGGGTAGACTTTTATGAATGAATATTGGTTCATTAGTTGTAATAATTATGTCATAGCAGTATAATGTCGTAATAATAGGGAAAACTCTCTCGGGAATATATGGAAACTACACAAACTTTGTACCTATTCTGTATATCTAAAACTACTCTAAAATGATTTTTTTTTTAGGAAGAATAAACTAGGCTCAGCTAAGTGAGCAGGCTGGACAGATATATGAGGTTAGAAAACCAGCAAAAGATTGAGTGTCATCAGAAGGCATGAACTATATTATGTGTTTATGTGAGGAGAAAGACACTAACATGTCTGAGATCAGAAGATTGGGGAGGCTGTCACAGAATTTAGCTTATCGTTAGCAATAGGAATGATAAGGGCATAAGCAATTGGATCTAGGTGGCTGTGCTCAAATACAAGAAACCAGAGTGATACCCATTCTCATGACAAATGACAATATCAGAATAGCAGTGAATGGAGCTTAAACCTGTGAGAATTATAGAGATGACAATACCCAATGGCATTGATGCCCAATGATGCATCAGCAAGGTGTCCAAACTCTAAATGACCATGGGTCCACTCACTGGTGGCCATCTCAGTCCATGAGTACACACTTGACATCCTCGATTGACATCCTTGACAATTGGAGTGGAGTAACTCCTAAACTCTTAGGATGCAATTGTTAATACAGTGGGAAAAAATCAAAGGAAAACCTCTGAAACTATCTCCCATCCTGGATGAGATAGGAAATCCCAATGGATACCACATCCCAGAGGATATGATGGAGACACTGAAACATTCCTATTCTCAGTTTTTTCCCATTTGTTTTCATTGGTCATTTCCTCTCCTTTCTTGTTCTTTTCTATGCTTTCACTTTTCTCCTCAGAAGCAAACTCCATCAACCAAATAATCAAATAAAATTACCCCATTTTCTTCTTTGAAGTAATTCAGCTCTGTACAATTCTGCACCTCAACTCAGTCTGGAACTTCCATTGTCCACTAAAAAAAAATATAAAGAAAGCTTTGACTTAATGCTGTGAGGGGCTCAGTCTCTATTTTGTATGGGAGCAGGAGTGTTTAGTCTTTGAAATGAAAATACAATAAAGTCCATATTGATGATGTTACAAATGAAAGCTTTGAACTCCATTTCTTAGAATATATAAACAAATATAAATCTTATTTATCTACTACTATGATTCTAGATTAAGCTGTACCTGGTATCTGTATGATCTAATAGTATTGTAAAATATGTGCATAAACTTATTTGAGAGAGAGTCAAAATTTGTTTTATGGATATATTTCAAAATGATACAGAGAAAAAAATCCAGTGTTGGGTTTTGGGAGACCTGGTTCAAGTTCCAGAAATCAACTAGTTTGTTAGTAAACTAGTTTAATTTTTAATTAGTATATTTAGTTTAATTAGTCTATTAGTTTAATCTCCTATAAAATGAAGTAAATAGTACCTACCCTTTCTGTCTCATTAAGAAAGTAAGATAATTAAATGAGAAAATATATTTGAAATTAAAAATAGTTTAGAAGGATTTTATTTTACTAAATGAGACTCAAATAAAACTGCCATTATCAGAGTTGTTACCTTCATGCATATGTGCATATTATATGTATATGTAACTTCTGTATTCAAAACAATTGATGGTGAAGGTTTCTTAAGAGGTAGGGATTATTGCAAGGTAATTAGTTAATTGGGGGTATTGACCATAGGAATAATTATTTGAGTTCCTATGGGATTTTGGTAAGCTTCCATGAAAGTAGGTTCTTATAAAAGGGTAAGACAGACCCCTCCCTGATCTCTGCTTCCTATTTCTCCATATGATCCCTCTTCATATGTACTCTCTCCATGATGTTATCTTCCATCTTTTGACACAGACAAGGGAGTCATCACCTGGGCGAGTCAGATGCTGGTGCCATGCTTCTGAATATCCAGAACTGTTGAGCTAAGTAAACCTCTCCTAAAAAACGTCCAGCCTCAGGCTCTAGATTTGGAGTTGGCAAACTATGGCCCTCATTTGATTTGCCTGCTTATAAAAATAAAGTCTTATTGGAACATAGCCATGCCCAGGCACTTACAATTCTTTTTAGCTGCTTCCCTGCTACAACAGTAAGAGAGACTCTGTGGTCTGCAGTGCCTGAAATATTTATTATCTTTCACTTTACAATAAAAGTTTGCCAAATCATACTCTAGATTCTGGAGAGGTAAAATATTTAAAATATTTTAAAATTTTAAAAATATTTAGAGTGTTGTTCAACCTACAACATGAAGTAAAATGCTTGTGCAATTTTCCTTATAAGCCCATAAGTAGTTCTTTTCATCACAACATTATTGTGGATGGAAGAACTTGAAGACCAGTCTGTGAACTAGACATCTGACCCTCTAATCACCTAGTACTTCTGCTGCTTAGGAAATGTTGGATTAGAGAATTTTCAAACTCTTTCACTAATTTCTCCATCTAGATCTTCCCCAGAAACTACATAAAGTACAAGGAAATATTCTTCCCTTTTCAGCTTCTTACTTATCAGTAAATATTTACTGTGAAATTTTGGAGAGATAAATGTGTTTGTCCATATTTACCTTCACACATTTATAAATAAAAGACTCTTTGTGCAAATGCACCTGTTAATAAAGATATAAGAACAGGCTTGTGTTTTTGCTGGAGCTTAAAAATGAACAAAGACTTATTAGTAAATCCTCCCTGTTTGCACTTTATAAAAAGACATTGGTTATTAGCTGTTTTCTTATCCTAAAAGCTATAATTTGATAAGTACTTTAGTGTCCATCAAGGGAAGAAAGGGGATATATACTTCATAAATAGATTGATGTTATACTTCATTTTTTAAGGCAAATTTTTATCAGAAACAAAAGAAATTACAGACATACTCATGTTGATATTTGGGAATTAAAAAGTGTAATAGACAAGCCTATGAATTTTCTCATTTTCAGCTCTATGAGATCTTGGGCTTTAACTGAGAGGTATGATTACCTACTAGAATAAGCGTTATGAAGGAGCCTGAGGGTAACCATCTAGTGAATCTCTTTAGCTCATCAACTTTCAGGAATGGGTAATCCATCAAAAGGGCTAATTCTAACTCAAAGATTTGCTGTGCTACTCAAATGAGGTTGAAAATGCATGAATAGATTTTAAAAATTGGATTCAATTAATCACAACAGAAAATTACTAGAACCAGGCTGCTGTGTTTTACAGTGTATGAAATGGCAAACACAAATTTTGATTTCAATTATTTAGTAGTTTTTTGTACTTTTGTACATGTTACTAAGCCTCTGTAGGACTTAGTTTCCTCCCCTGTAAAGCACAAACTATAAGAGTAATAACAGTAGACATTTATAAAGTTTACAGAAGATAATATAAGCAAAGTGTTAACCCCAATTTTAGTGTATGATAAGCACTTAATCTATGATAGTTGTTATAATATTCATTATGATACAAGTTTCCAACTGAGACTTAGTTACCTATTATGCCTAAGAAGTGACTCATGCTTATTTTTCTCTATCAAAGGTCAGCTGACATTGTTTCCAACAGTGAGGCTAGAGCCTGATGCATTGATGCCTTGTGGAGAATTAAATATATTGTTGTGGCCAAGAAAGTTATAAATTGTTTTCCAAAATTTTGTTTGCCTTATATCCTATCAGTAAAATCTTTTCATTGCACTTCTAGTATATGTATGAGTGAATCTTTCTATCTCCATATATACAGAGATAAATATAGACATATAGCTTATCAACTATTTAGATATACTAATAAATTACATGAACTTTGAAGTACATTAAAATATAGGCATTTAAAGTAGACATATATATTAGGATATTAGATATATAATTTAGGATCAGAAACATAGATATTAGATCAATATGTATTATTTATTATACATATTCAATGTCCACATATTGTAAAACAGTATTATTTATAATATATACTTATGTACTATAAAATATTAGGGTATTTTGCTATATTCCCAGTACTATAATGAAATTCTCAAGATAATTAATTTATGAAGAGAAGAGACTTATTTTGGCTTGTGGTTTTGGAGGTTTCAGTCCAAGATTAGGTGGAAAAGCCAAAGAGAGATAGGGAGGAACTGGGGTTCTACAGTCCCTTATGGGAGAACTTCCCAGTTGACCTAAAGATATTTTACAAGGCATCACTTCTCAAATTTCTACTCTAGGGAACAATATTTTTTTAAATGTATCAACCTTTGTGGTAAAAAACATCAAAACTAGATCATTTAAATATGAGACACCCTAATATTTTCCTCTATCTCAGTATGTCCACTAGTTAATAAAAATCTCTTTTGCAGACCATTGTATCTGACACTTAAAGTAAGTGGGATAGAACACCTGATTGTGGGAGTTTGAGAATTTGAAAATGTATTAGTAGATTTTTTGTTACAAAAACAAAAACCAAACAACCTGTGGCTCAATATTGTATAAATAAAAGAGGTTCATATAGCTCGTAGTTCCAGATAACCATAAAAGTGTGATGCTAGTATCTTATTGGCTCTGGGGATCCCTCCTTGTCTGGGTAATAAAATGGCAGATAACATCATGGAGGGGGTGCATGTGAGTAGACATCATATGAATAGAAAGGAAATCAGAGGTCTGGGCAGGGCTAGTCTTGTCCTTTTTTATAACAACCCACCTTTGTGGAAACTAGCAAAAATCCTGGAGTAACTAAATTAGTCCTTTCTATAGGAAGTACTATCAGTATCCCATTTATCTTGCCCCAGGACCCATCCATTAAATAGTCTCATGCTTCCCAATATCACTAGCACATACAAATCATAATAGAAAATGTGTTTGTGAAGTTAGCATGTACTTCATAAGTACTACTACAAATAATAATTATGAAATAGTAAATATTAAATATATCCCAGCCAGACTGTTATTAAATTGTATATTCTCGTATGTAATACACATAATCACGCTTTGGGATAGAGACTACTTTTCTGCCTAATTTTATACAGGAGGAATATAAGAAAAAGAGTCTACAAGTGCTGGCGAGGATGTGGGGAAAAGGGTACACTTGTACATTGCTGGTGGGACTGCAAATTGGTGCAGCCAATTTGGAAAGCAGTATGGAGATTTCTTGGAAAGCTGGGAATGGAGCCACCATTTGACCCAGCTATTCCCCTTCTCGGTCTATTCCCTAAAGACCTAAAAAGAGCATGCTACAGGGACACTGCTACATCGATGTTCATAGCAGCACAATTCACAATAGCAAGACTGTGGAACCAACCTAGATGCCCTTCAATAGATGAATGGATAAAAAAAAATGTGGCATTTATACACAATGGAGTATTACTCTGCATTAAAAAATGACAAAATCATAGAATTTACAGGGAAATGGATGGCATTAGAGCAGATTATGCTAAGTGAAGCTAGCCAATCCCTAAAAAACAAATGCCAAATGTCTTCTTTGATATAAGGAGAGTAACTAAGAACAGAGTAGGGTCGAAGAGCATGAGAAGAAGATTAACATTAAACAGGGATGAGAGGTGGGAGGGAAAGGGAGAGAGAAGGGAAATTGCATGGAAATGGAAGGAGACCCTCAGAGTTATACAAAAGTACATACAAGAGGAAGTGAGGGGAAAGGGAAAAATAATACAAGGGGGACAAATGAATGTCAGTAGAGGGGGCAGAGAGAGAAGAGGGGAGGGGAGGGGAGGGGAGGGGTGATAGTAGAGGATAGGAAAGGCAGCAGAACACAACAGACACTAGTATGGCAATATGTAAATCAATGGATGTGTAACTGATGTGATTCTGCAATCTGTATATGGGGTAAAAATGGGAGCTCATAACCCACTTGAATCAAAGTGTGAAATATGATATATCAAGAACTATGTAATGTTTTGAACAGCCAACAATAAAAAAAATTAAAAAAAAAAAAAGAAAAAGAGTCTAAGTAACTTGGTCAAAGTTAATAAGTAACAAATAGCATGATGATTGTAAGTATCTCTTCTTTCTATAATCAGAGCTTGTCCTCTTGGTGAGATCATAATAATGATAATTATTATCTCCATTAATATTTAATACTTTATTTATGGAGCACATTATATGCTGGTAATCTGTATACTGGCCCTGTGCTAAGTGTTACTATGGGTACAGGATAAAACATTTGTTCAACAAACTTCATGGTAAATAAGATACATCAAACAAGGTAAAAATCTAATTATGTAAGTTAATAGAAGTCAGAGAACTAAGAAAGAAATAAATTACTTTGGAGAAAAAATTCTGAAGTTGCAAATGACTAAAAAAATAGGAGGAAAATGGAAAAGAGAAATTGACTGATGATTTAAGGCTGGTAAACACTGGAAAAATGATAAGTGAAAAAAAAAACTAGGATTTTAACGTCAAATAACAGGAATTTCTAATGTTTAATTAGAGATTTTTTTAAAGTATTACCTTTATTTCACATTTTAAAGGAAATGCTTTCCATTTTTCCACATTCATTCTGATTTAGGCTTTAGGTTTTTTGTGTATACCTTTTATGGCATTGAAGTAACTCCTTCTATCCCTAATTTTTTCATTTTTTTCTTTTATCATGAATGAGTGCTATTTTTTTTTTTCCTAGGGATTGAACCCAAGGACTTGTGAATGCTAAGCAAGCACTTTACCACTTGAACTATATCCCCAACCCACATGTGCTAAATTTTCTGAAAGACTTTCTCTACATCTATTGAGATGGCTATGTGATTTTTTTTTCCTTAATTCTATTCATGTGGTGAGTTACATTTATTTTCTTGCATATCTAAATATCCTTGCAACTCTGAAATAAAACCAACTTGGTCATGATATACAGTCTTAGTATGTTGGTGAATATAATATAAAATATAATATAATTTATTAAGGATTTTTGCATCTACATTCATTAAGGATTTTGGTCTACAGTTTTCTAGATGTGTCCTTATCTGATTTTTGTATGAGTGTGATACTGGCTTGATAGAATGAACTTGCAAATATTCCATTCCTTTCTATTTCGTGAAATAATTTGAGGAGCATTGGGATTAGTTCTTCTTTAAAGGTCTGATAGATTCAATTGAGAATTTATCTGGGTCTGGGATTTTCAGTGTTTGTAGGCTTTTTATTGCTGCTTCTATTTCATTTTCAGTTATTGGTCTGTTTAGGTTTTCCATGTCCTTGTGATTCAATTTTGGCAAGCCATATATATCTAGGAATATATCCATTTTTTTTTTTAGTTTTTCCAATGTGTTGGATTATGAATTTTCAAAATAGTCCTTAATGATACTCTGGATTTTTGTGATGTCTATGGTGATTTCTCCTTTTTTATTTCCAATTTTATTTAATCAGACTTCTCTCTTTTCCTTTTGTTTAGTTTGGCTAAGGGTTTATCAATCTTGTTTATCTAGTCAAAGAACCAGTGCTTCATTTCACTAATCCTTTGTATTTTTTAATACTCTATTTCACACATTTTGGTTCTGATCTTATCTTTCCTTCTACTGTTTTTGGAATTTTTTTTCAAGGGACTTATTTATTGGGGATCTTTCTGATTTTCTTATGTAGGCACTCACAGTTATAAACTTTCCTCTTAGAACTGCTTTCATAGTGTCCCAGAGGTTCTGATATGTTGTGTCACTATTCATGTTTAATTAATAAGAATTTTTAATTTATCCCATGATTTCTTCCATCAGTCATTCATTAGTCAAAGGTATATTGTTTAATCTTCATGTTTTTATATAGTTTCTGTGTGAATATTTGTTGTTGATTTCTGATTTTCTGTTGATTTTTGTTGTTGATTTTTTTATTCCATTGTGATCATATAAGATGCAAGGAATTACAACTGATTTTTTTTATTTGCTAAGAGTTGTTTTGTGGCCCCAAATATGGCATGGTCTGATTTGGAGATGGCTCCATGAGCAGCTAGAAATGAAGTATATTCATCTGCTCTTAGATGATATATTCTATAAATGTCTGCTAAGTCTATTTGACTTATAATATTTTTTAGGTTTGAAAAGTCTTTACTAGGTTTATGTCTGGATGATCTATCTATTGTTGAGAAAGTCTATCACTCTCTATGCAGAGGAAAATACCCATAGTCTTTGACTTCTAAAAACTATAATTGAATTTGATCATTGGGAAATATCTTCATACAGCACTGTCAAAACATAAATTTGTATTTTCTTTCCATATATAAAGAATCATGTTCCTTCTTGGGAATTTGAAAGTGTGAGCTTCTTCGAGATTCATATTCTAGTACTGCCTCATTTCCAATGAAGGCAACTAGATGGTGCCTGGTATGATTTTTCCTTCTTTTCACTTAATCAAAAGTAGACTCCTTTCACTTCCTCTTGTTGAGCTTTTACAAAGCACTGCAGATATTCATTAGTAATGACTCTGACAGCACAACAACAGAAATGTGTTTATCACTTTGACCTTTACCATAAAATCCTATTCAGTATTTGAGAACTTTTGGACTCTGTTCCCATATACCTTTACAGTGTTCTACACTAATCTACTCTTATCCCAATTGTTACTGAGGTCAAACTGGTTTGCCAGCTAAACCAATTTAACTACTTTACTAAGAGTCCAAGTTATATTTTAGTTTTCTTAGAGAAGTGAAATATAGATAATAATAGGATCTATCTATAAGGTTATCATGACAAGTAAGTAAATTAGATTATGTAATGCACATACAAGGATTCTCTCGTTAATTCTCATAATAAGCCTAGTGGGTTAATTATAATATTACTTTTCACATGTAACATAATTTTAAAAAAAAGTAAGAAAAAACCTGATAGCAACTCATACAGGATCTCTGAGCTCTTATTTGCTAAAGCCAAGACCAGGTAGTTGATTTCAGAGTCTACCCCCTATTTAATGGATATGCAAGCCTCGTTCTGTACCATATACCAGGATATGTAGTAGATAGAAGGATCAATGATAAATTAGATTTGGTTTTCCTCTGGAAGAACTCTAAGAAGGCTGTAAGAAAGATTTGTGATATGATATAAATAAAAGGGATCCATCAATTGCTATTTAATGAAAACTACCTATCAAGGCCCATTGTATATCAAAAATATACACAAGATTAAGTCTCCCTAGAGGAATTAGAATAAATGATGCTAAATGGAAATACCCACTTGAAAGGTGAGAACCTAATGCTAATTGGGTACAAATGGAAAGTAGATGGCCAAGAAGTCCAGGCAGAGCACTAGCATGTGGAAAAATGTGGAGGTGAGACACCAGATGACTTTGGGGGGATGCTGTAATAACACTGAAGCTGAGAATTTGAGTAAGAGCAGAAACAAATTAAGTTGAATCTGCTAGGCAGGAAATAGACCCTGTCTTGAAAAAAGAAAGAAGATTTGTCTTTTCAAGTATACATTATTTTATAACATTGACTTATTTTCAGAAGAAAATACATGATCAAATTTGATTTTTCAGTTATTGTTTCAACTGTGTATTGAATACCACACTGTGAAGGGCATAGTAATGCCTCATTCTACCCTACATTGGAATACAAGTCTTTTCAATAATTTCAACATGTTAGTAATTTCAACACTTATTATTTGACCAAGGAACCATCTTCCTATTGGAGAAAATGATGCAAGGCAATTTGAAGCCCACCATGTATTTTCCTCAAGAAAAACATCAGATGATAGATGGATATTGTGTGTGTGTTTGTGTGTTTGAATATACTCCAGATAAAATTTTTTGCACACCATGAAATTCTGAGGCATTTCTATAATATCTTCTCTGTTAGCTTAATACACAGAAAGCTTCTGTGTTAGTATCCTTTCCCTGGTCTGGGAAACGTCCCCAGAATGCAGTAAGCTCACATAGTAAGGTACTCTGTGAATTTGTAGAAGTCTGCAAACACTGAAAACAGTGAGTTACTCAGAATAACATTAACGGCAAAACTGCCGGAAATGAGCCACACAACACACACCCTAACTCAAATGACCCTTTGTTTTTAAAAATTCATAAAATATGACTGCATAAGACCCCATTCCTAGCGTATGAATAGGATTTGTAGTCATAATCTATAGACTAATGGCTGAAGCAAGTCTAATATGATCCAGCTGTGTTGGATGGGGAACGTGAAGCTGAGGTGGAAGCATGGCCTGAAGGGCCACAAGATGGCAGCCTCCTCAAATGTAACTCTCAGGTGGTTTTTCTAGCACTACTGGATTTTGGTTTGTAAGGCTAAAGACCTGGGGTAGAGGAGAGGATTGGAGTAGGAATTCAATCAGTCATCACAAATGAGTGAAAAATAATTTACTTCTATTAACATTTTTTGTTTGTTTTGTTCTCAGGAAGAAGCAGAATGCCAAGGATGTTTACATGGCTCTGCCCCTCATTTCCTTCTGGGCTGACTGCTGAGCCTGGTAAACCTCAGGCCAGCTGGGGCAAACCCAACCTGGAAGACAAGCCAGGTAAGTCTCTTCCTGGTCCTGATGGCCACTCATCTCAAAAGCCCTGCTGACTTGGATCCTACTCGCCGCCCCCCTTTAGGCTTTTTACATTTGAAAACTACTTACTTTTACTTAGAATTTTAATGTCAATTTAATTTTCTCCTGGTAGCACACCCTTTTATCTACATAATTTTTCCTACCAAAATTTTAGAGAAAGAAAAATAGCTTTAAATAGACAATATGTTTGGGTTTCTTTTAATACTGTTTAATTTACATGTAATATATGCTAAATGAGGAAAGTTTTCAAACTACAAAAAATACAAAGGAATATCATAAAAACATAATCTTATCACCAAAATATAATCTTGGTAAACTCTAATAAAATCCCATCTCTCTCCCTGTCTCCCCCATATATATAAAATTATTTTCCAGTGGGTGATTTTACTGTATATAGATACTGCTGTATAGATTATTAAAAGATATAGTAACATATTATATATATAGTAACATATATATTTTTCTACATCAAAATATATACTTCATAAATCTTTATGGTTAAAAAGTGTTCTGCTCTGCCTATATGCCATAGTAAGTTTAACTAAGCCCTTGTAACAGCATTTTTAAAAGATACTATCATATAATGAATAGTTAAAGAGGAGAGTACGAAAGAATAGAAAAGATGTACATGAGCAAAAGTAAAAGAATGCAGAACAGCACAGGAGGAAAGAAACAACCCAGGAAGGAAAGTCCAGGAGATGGAGAAATAGGGGCTATGTGAAAAAGAGAAGGGAGTATGTGGGGGTGGGAGGAGAGATGCTTATAGTAAACCATTAAGCTAAGGGTTGTTTTCCATTTGAGTTCCAGATTTCAGACTATCAGACTTCATCTTTGCCTTCTGATGTATTTATTTCTGACAGACAGCTGGTCTAGAGTTTTTATTTATCTTAAAAGTTGATAAATTTTCACTTAAAGAAATGGCAAAGGAGTGAAAAAGATAGAAATTAACATGGAAATAGTTCTCTGGTGTTAGAGCACAGGAATGGCTAAATCTATAGGGCAAAAGAAGACACAAACCTATTTCTACTTCTAGTTCATTGTTTAAACTTGTGAAGAGAACATGCATCCCAGACATGATAATTTATAAAAAATGATGTCTATGAAATACAATTGTATTATGTAGTAAGTAATAAAATATACATAGAGAAAACCTACATATCCACACACTTTTTAGTAAATGCAGATAAACAGTGAAAGAGGAGAGTAAGAAAGAATTGGAAAGATGGACACATACTGAATTGGAACTGCCTGTAAATTCAGGTTCTTGTACATGCAAGGTGGTGTAGCTCAGTAGAAGAGCACTTGATAGCATGTGCGATGACTTGGGAAAGACAAAAAAAATGGGGGATCTAAGGGGATGACAAGAGAATAATTTGAGTTTTTACCGGATATGTTTAAATTGTTTTGAATTTTTATAGTAAACAATATATTGCTTTTAATCAATAAAAATAAATGAATAAAAAGGCAAATAATTAACTCACTTATGAACAGAAGGGAGGTGGATAAGTTCCCCGAGTACACTCTGGTCTTACTTAGTTCTCCAGTAGCTTCAAAAAGCCTTACTCTCAATTGGCATCATGTGACTCTCACATCATACTTTGGATTTTAAGCCTCAATTGAAGAAAATTCATTGTGAGGTTTGTATCTGGACCTCTTTATCTTCAAATACTTGCAGATGGTAAATCTCAAGAAACAATAGAATAGATTAACAGGCTTAAGTCATTAAAATGATAAGTTTCAGAGGGATTTTTAAATTCAGAGGATTTTTAAATGAAAACCTTCTCAGAATAAAGCAACAGGATGAGAAAGTAAGGCTAAAGGAAATCCTAAGTTCCTTGAGTAAAGGTATTCCAAAAATTAAGGTGATGGAATTAGGACAGGACTGATCCACTGCAATGATTCCCCCAAATTTTAGATAGTAATAACATTTTGTAAGCCATTATGAATATTTCTTAAGGCCTAATAGTCATCAAATATTTTACTAAAATAAGGCCTATGTAAGTCTGGAATCATTTCAACTCTTTTAGATACATCATGCTAAGTTCTGATATAGGATTTCATGTTTTTAATAATAATGGGAAAACAACTAAAAATTACTTAATTGTTACTTTACCATACTTTATTTTTTTTACTAATACAAATTATGTGTATTGAGGCTGGGGTTGTAGCTCAGTGGTAGAGCTTTCACCTAGCAAGGCCCTGGGTTCAATTTTAAGCACCTCAAAAAATATTTACATAAATATTTATATAAAAATTACATTTAATTTACAAAAAATATGTACATATATATACTTATTAAGTGCATTATTATGTTTTCATAAGTGTATATGCATGGTGGAATGACTAAATCAACCTAATTAACACAAGCAGTATCTCATAGATTTATCATTTTTTTGTGGTGAGAAGACTTACAATCTATTCACTTAACCAATTTTTTAAGTATAAAATAATTGCTACCTGTAGTCCCCATGGTACAGATCTCTTGAGCTTATTCCTCCAATATAACTGAAATTTTGTATTTATGGATAAACATCTCCCCACCTTCTCAGGCCCTAGTCTACCATTCTACTCTTGGCTCCCATGAGGTTGACAATATTACATTCCACATATAAGTGAGAACATGCCGTATTTGTATTTCTGTGCCTAATTTATTTCATCTATTTTGTTGCAAATTAAAGGATTTTCATCTTTTTAAAGGCTGAATAGCATCCAAGTGGGTGTGGTACCATATTTTCTTTTCTTTTTGGGTATCTACTCTTTTTTAAAATTTATTATTAGCTATACATAACATTAGCATTCATTTTGAGATAATTATAAAAGTATGGAATAAAATTTGCTCTAATTTAGAGCCTAGTGATTTCCCTTTTCTTCTCCTCCTCCCTTCCCCTGTTACTTTCCCTGTAATTTTCTGATCTTTCTGCTATGTACTTATAATTTTTTTAATTAGTGTCCTGTTGATGTACATAAAGATGAGATTCACTGTGGTATATTCGTGTATGTACATAGGAATTTTCATTCCACTGCTCTTCCCTTATCTCTTCCCTCATCCCTCATCCCTCACCCTCAATCCCCTTCCTCTACTCCACAGATCTTTCTTTTATTTTGGATCAATCACATTATCTTTGTCCATTATTCTATTGATGGACACTTAGGTTGCTTCCACTATGTTACCCTACCTCTGACATTGAGTCTCACCCATGTCCTGAGACTCCAACTCTCACTTTTCTTTAATCTTCTAGCCTATTTCCCTCCCCCTGTCCTACCCAGTGACTGACTACTCTGGTTTGCCTCAAGATTTTTCTCTGTGCTTTGATCATACCTCCAGGATTCCAGGCTTTTTATCCTTGACTACTGCAAAGGATATCCCCTTTGGGGTAGAATGAAATCTACTTTTTCTCCATTGATAATATGCTCTTGTCAGGCAGAATCTTTGATGTATCTGGTATAAGGATGATTTTCCAGTAGCAAAAATCAGGCTTTTTAGTCTAGTAAAATAAAACAGATTATTGGTCATACCACTTGGAAACTTTTAATGAAGATCATGGGATTTACCACAAATATGAACAATTTTTATAATAAAAAGCATCCCTTCTTACATACTCACTTCATTTTTCTAAGAGAATTTCTAAAAATAATTTAGCTGTTGTGTACTTTGGGAGCAACTAAATTATTTTAGAGACTCTGCTAATTCCTTGGAGAAATAAGAAAAGGAAAATTTAATTATTGATCTTGAGCAATTTATGTATCTAATAGGCAGGGCCTAAAAACAGTGCAGGGTCACATAAAACATGTGAAAATTCCTATTCAAGTACAAATACAGAAGAACTGAAAGGATTAGAAATGTTTGAGCCAGTATCCAGAAGTTCACTGCAGAAAAAAATTAACAATGGAAAAAAAGGAAAACCCAGTGGAAGGAACATCATGAGCAAAGGCTTGAAGGCATGAAATGTGCATGGTAAAATGGAAGACTATAAGCACAATATTATTACCAGAGTTAAAAGTGGAGGGATTGTAATGGGAAAATGTTCAAAATGAATTACAAGTTCTGAAAATACAATACCCTAAATCCCAGGCTATGGAGATTTCACTTCTTTCTATATTCCATGAGGTGTCCTTGAAGGATTTTGAGTGGGAAGTGCTTTCTGTACTATGCTTTAGAAAGATTTACCTGGCTGCAGCAGCTAGTTAGTAAGATTGGAGGCCAGGAAACCCATTAGTAAAATAATTCCAGGGGAAGATGTTGAAAACCTGAAATAGTGCATTATAACTAGAAAGAGACCATATTTTGGTTACAAAAACATCTATAATCTGCAAAGTTGCCACACTGAGATTTTCCTCGTACTTCTCAACTTCATTCTTCTCAGTGCCCGTGAAGAAGGCATAAAGTAAATATTTCTGCTTTAAAAGAACTTTATGAAACATACATAAATCATGCACACCCCAAAAGGAAAACTCTGACAAAGTAAAGGCCCGATGTTTACATTTCCAAATGCTGTTTTATCCTTTAAATTATACTATCAGTACAGCCAAAAAGGGGAATTGTAAATTGCTTCTGTAGTGGTAAATGTCATGTATTTGCCTCTTTGCAAGAGGGTGAATTTCCTAAGTTCATCTGGGAAAGTTAATTTTGAATGAACAATATAAAATGCAGTTATGACAAACTAGACTGCAGAAATATTAAACCTAAAAGTAAAAAACAAACAAAAAATGTGAGGACTTAAGGGACAATTGGAAGTATCTTTCTCTGCAGTTTTCTCCCTTTTCATTAGCAAGGATTCTTTTCATTCATTTCTTCCCTTAATAAAGACTTTCATTCTTGGTCAAGACCAAGAGGGTCATGTTTCATTACCAATGTCTAGTCTACCATTCACACCCCAGAAAGCCCTATTTCATTATCAATATCCAGGTGGCGGATTTCATCACCTTTAAATAACCAGTATGATCTTAATGCATTGGTAAATTCTAAAAATATCAGATACTTGATAGTGTGTTTCATGGCTTGTGATTTCCATTAAACTTTCAGAGATATTAAAAACAATTTAATGAATCTTGTCATTCCTACATATTCCTGAATCCTTCAGGATCCCCGGGACTTGGGGTGAGAAATAGTAGTTAGTTCTAATGTTATTTCAGATGATAAGTAGGGAGAGGGAAATGAAGTGGCTTCTAGGGACATATAAGTATCATAACAATTGTATAATTTAATCTTAAACAGATTTGGGGGCCAAGAAAAAGAGACTAATCTTTTTAAACATATATATATATATATATATATATATATATATATATATTTTTTTTTTTTTTCATTGATTTCTTTTTAGTTATACATGACAGTAGAATTCATTTTGATATTATTATACAACCATAGACTATATCTTATTCTAATTAGGAGCAAAAGGAGAAGCTAACCTTAAAATCTGTTTCAGTGGTCCCTTGTGTCTCTAGATTGTAAGGCACATTACATGCTGTTTTGGCTTCTGACCTATATAAGTAGAATGCCAGTGGATGCCTTTTGAGCTCTGCTCTTGTCTGTTGTGTTTTTCCTTAAAATATTTATACCAAAAAAAACAACAAAAAACAAAAAAACAGCTGTCTTTGATTCCACAACTTGCTTAGCTAATTTCCCCAGGTTGCTTTTCACACTGCCATCTGGACATATTACTATTCTCTTTAGATCACTTTTCAGCAACCGTGACAAGGAAAATTTTTAAAGAATAATAAAAAGATCATAAAGCCCAAAAGGAATAAAATCCCACGAAACCCAGAAACAATGGAAAGAAGCAAGACAGTGTTGATTTTCCTGGAGGGAAAACATAGTTGCCTTGTAATTTCTTCTGTCTGGGACAAGAGCCCTGGCTGTATCACATCCTTCTCATTTGTTCTTCCTCTATTTCTTTTCTTCTCTTTTACTCCTGCCGTATTCATGCTATGTGAGTGCATCCTGAGGCGTTTCAAATACCAGATTTCTGTTGAAGAGTTCCTATAAATGCAAAGAAAGAATATAATCAAACTCATTTTTCACTCATAAGTTTGATTCTGGAGAGTCTATAAATTAGCATTTGTAAAAAAGATTTGCAGTGATGAGACATTCTGCTAATGTACAGACTCTATGTGGCCTGAGTAGATGTAGGATGCATAATTGAGATTAGCAGTGTTTTCACAGCAATATTTTGTGCTTATACAATGAAGTAGAAATTATTTCAGAGACTCCTGTCTAGTCCTGTAGTACATGATCAAATCTCTTCTATAACTTCCTGCCAAATATGTATCCAAAGTATTTCTCAACACCTTCCATAGCAATAACAAATATTGGCCTGCTATGACTTTTGGAAACAGTTTTCTTGCAATAAACAGAAACTGGTCTCTCTGTAGGCTGCTCCATTTATTCTCTACTTTTTATCATACAGAATAAATGAAATGCCTTTTGCCTCTGGTATATTTTTCTGATATTTCAGAGATGCTATCATAGCATCTTTGAATTTTCTCTTCTCTAGAAAAAAAATTCTTAATGTCTTTATAAGTTCTAAAATGTCTTTATAAGATGTGCAACTAGATGCAATTGCCCCATTCCTATTTTTCATGTTACCCAGAACTAGACACAAATACTTTTTGAAAATATTTTGGAAAACAACACAAGTAATATATATTTACCAAAGAAAAATAAGAAAGCACAGACAAAAGGCACTTTTAAAAAATCATTGCTAAAGAGTTTCTATGCAAAAAGCCATTTAGCCTTCCAAAATTATTTCTATGTATACAAACACTGCTAACATTTAGCCAGGATACTTAAGTGAGATGGTTTTCCAGGAGTGTCACTTAATTGATTCCTCATAATTGTATAAATTTAATGTTAGTTCTCTCCAGTGCTCTAAAGCAGAAGTCAGCAAAAATTTTTTACTGTGAAATGCCAGGAAGTAAATGTTCAGGGCTTATGGGCCACATCACATCTTTGTTGATGGGTGTTACTGTTCCTGTTGCTGCTTCTCCTTCTTTTCCTTTGTTCATTTACAAATTTTTTAAACTTTTAGGGCTGGGGGTGTAGCTTAGTGGCAAAACACTTGTCTCACATGAAGGAGGCCCTGGGTTCCATCTCCATCACACACACAAGTGTACATACTTTCGTAAAGATTTAAAACATTCTTAATTTATAGGCTATATTGAAACAGAGCAATGACCAGATTTTGCCAGCCAGCTATGTTTTTCTCCACCCCTGTTCCTAAGGGAGAATTTAATAGAGCTTGTCAATAATAGACCAAGGGTACCCCCTCAATTCTCTTTGGTATACAGAGCTCACTACTGAGGGTGACTTGGGTAAATTTGCATGGGAATCAAGGATATCTCGCACCCAGGGAAGAAAGGAATAAAGACCTCATATACCACCCTTTTGAGATTCAATTTAGTAGAATCAGTCTTATAGGTTGAGGTGTTCCCAACTGAGGTGTGAGAGCTGGAAAGGGCTGCAAAGTAGAATTAGCTAGGAGAGTAATAGACATGTGGATTATTGGCCTACAGCCTTAAATGGTTGTGGAAGAGAAAAGATTTTTACTTAGGCCATGACTAACTAAGCTAGTCTAGTAAAAAGATTATGCTTTGGAATTAATGACTAAGGGTGTGAATATATTCTTGGAAAGTCTTAATTCTCAAAGGAACTCTCTGTTTTAGTCATAGATTATGCTGTAGTAAAAATTATGCCAAATCTCCCTGGCTCACTAGGATAAATGAATATGTATCACTTCCAGTCTGATGGACAGCTTTCCCAGTGCTTTCCCTGTATCCAAATGATCTGCCAAATGACCACTCAGAGATCCAAGATTTTTATATCTTGTGATGTCACCATCTTTAATGAATAACCTCCGTGTTTGCCATTGAAGGAGAAGAAATGCCATAGGCACCATTCAGGTTGTTAGAGTCAGGCCTGAAATTGGCATGCAGTACTTTCTCTTACATGCTTTGGTCAGATTCTATTCATCAGATCCTGAACTAACTTCAAAAGAGACTTGGAACTATAGTTGTCCTGTGTGCCCAGGAAGCAGAAAACTGTTGCTTGATATCTGTTCTCTCTTAGCTGTACTCCCTTGACACACACGTGTGTATTAGGCAGAGTTGAAAGAGTGCATGTGGCCTCTGCCATAATCTGAAACAACACATGTGTAATCATAGTAGTCACACATATGTGTCATAACATTGAACACAAGCTTCTGTTGGCAATTTATTTAGGAAGATGGAAGTGTTGGCATACTGAAACTGGCCAAGAAATTATTCTAGTTTTCATGTTCATTCTTTGTCTCATGTTTGGAACCCAGATGTAACTGGGCCCTTTGAATGAAGATTGGAGGATTTTCAGAAAGTAGAACATAGGAGTCATTCCACAGTGTATTAATACATAGTCCAATACAATATGTTTTACTCAATAAATGTATATGATTTTTGTCAATTTAAAAAGTAAAAATAAATAAATTTAAAAGGATTTTATTCCTTCTCTTCACTTAGACACCGACATATAACTGAGCATTGAAAATATTCAGAGAACTTAGAGTTATAAAAAAATAGATAGTGGAAAAAATAATCACACGTTTCATTCCAGAAGTGCCTTTCATGAGGATTAGAGATGTTTCTGATGTCTAAATAATTATGCCTGACTTGTTTCTATTTTTTGTTAGGTGAGTTCTCCCATAGTTAGGTGAGTTTTCCCATAATTTGAAGGAACTACCTAATATTTTCTCAGTAAACCATTATTTTTTTATTAAAGTGTAGCCAGGGTCATATTCTGTTGCTTATAATCCAAAAATATCTACATAATATACATTTGGATTCCAATAAAATACTTCTATTATTTTGTTAATTAATATTATGTTTCATCTATGGCTCATTGATCCATATTGTCGACATCATTTCTTCATCTTATTCTGTCAGATATCTTATTTTGTAATGAAGCTACCTCAATCTCTGTGCAGCCATGATAAATGTTCCCTTTATGTTGTCTTGAAATCTCTGATAGATGCATTTCTATTTGTAAGGAACATCTTTTTGCACTTTTGTAATTTTAAGACATTTTGACCTCATATTGGCAAACATTTCCTATGAAATTTAAAATTATTTTTTTACACATACCTTCATATCTTGTTTTGTCTTCCTTAATGGATCTCTAAAAACTTAGAATGTCTCTGTTGTCCAATATGAAAAGTATACAATTTGCTCAAAATTTTAGTAATGAAATTAGAGTGAGTTATTCTTGACTGCGGGTTATGAACAAACTAAAAGCTTAATAACTAAAATCAACAAGAAATAATTATTACTTACCACGTATTCTGTGGCTTAGGAATATGAGAGTGTTTAATTCAGCAGTCTGGCTCAAGGTTTCTCATGAAGTTGCAATCACCTTTTGGCCAGTTTTTAGTTACTGAAGGACATGACTAAGATTGGAGAATCTAATTCTATGCTGACTCATGTGGTTTGCAATTCAATGTTGGTTGTTGGTTGGAGATCTCAGCTCCACCTGATAAGTCTTTTTTATGGGACTGCTTGAGTATTCTTAGGACATGGCAGATAGGTTCTCAGAGATCCAAAGGGGCAAAGAGGAAGCTGTGATGGCTTTTATGACTTTGTCTCACAAATCACACACCATCAATTTTATTATACTCAGTTTGTCACACAAGCCAGATCTCCTTTGTTGTGGGGGTAGACTCTACACAAGGGCATAAATACCAGAAGTCAAAGATCATGGGGCCATGTTGGAAGCCAACTACTGCAGTCAGTGATTGGATTTGGCTAGTGTTCAATAATGCAGTTACTTTAACCACTTAAGCCAATCAATGGGTCATGTAAGCTACTCACTGTATTAATTGAGTTTTGCTATGTATGGGAAAAAATTACAGTGCAATACATTCAGGAATTTTATTTTTTCAGTCTATGTACAACATCCTATATCATTCTATTTGCCAAGATTTTCCTAGTCTTCTATGAATGTGCACTTCAAGATTTTTGGAATTATTGCCTTACTGAAACATCATTAAGATATACATTACTGTATCCCTCCAGCTAGTGTAAAACTTACTTCTCTAAGATTAAGCTCTCATTCCTCTTGCCTTTCATTTCCCTGTTTTGTATCATACAACACATA
This sequence comes from Marmota flaviventris, assembly GCF_047511675.1. Classification (NCBI taxonomy): domain Eukaryota; kingdom Metazoa; phylum Chordata; class Mammalia; order Rodentia; family Sciuridae; genus Marmota; species Marmota flaviventris. Next base: position 37,664,460 of record NC_092506.1, on the reverse strand, counting down.
CTGCTTTGTATCATCCAAACATCCAAGGATGTTTTCAATTGCATTCAAACTCAGTAGATCACTTTGGTCTTGTTTTCTTGACTATTACTTTGATGTTCTTCTTGGACTACATGCCAATTTATCCCCCTAGTTTCCTCTACACACATCTAAAGAAGCCATATTGGAGTTCTTTAAGAGAGAGGAGTCCCTGGACAAAAATTTTCCTGTTTCTATGGTTGACCATGAATTATGGAGGCAGAGTAGTGATGCCTCTCTGTTCTGATGAAATCACATAGTATTGATTGAGGAAAATGTACATCCTCACTTCTGGGTGGAACACAAGGCAGTTTGGGCACAATGAGGACTAAAAGCACAGTGTTTTTCTAGTACACTATGGATGGCAATTTCAGTAGTACAATGAGACCATGAAAGCAGCAAAGATTTCAGGGAACAATTCATATGTAGAGAATGCAGTGAGGTTTGTTTAAGGACATACATGGGTAGGGGCACTGATAGGTGATTCATTATTATTCTCACTTATAACCATCCATTATACTTAGCACTATAAATGGCCTGTTGCTCTTGAGTCCTTGTGAAAAATTCTCTAAGGACTCCTTAAAATAATTGGAAAACAATTTGAGGGAACCTCAAGGTTCTATGTCAAGTCAAGCCAAGTGTCATTGAATTGAATTTTACTATTATTCCAACCTTGTTTATCTCCAGAAGTCAAAACAGGTTAGAAAGATTCAGTTGTGTAGTATGTCAGTGTTGATGAGATGATTTGTTAGCAGGTAATCAGCTCCAGTTTTGGGTGGAAGTCTGACAAAAGAAGCAGCAATAGCATTTGTCCTATTGGCATACCAATTAAGTTTGCAAGCTACTTTCACATTCATTACCTCTGCAGATCTGAACAGAAATCTGTAAATAAAGAACTTTTGATTCACTTGTTTTGGAGACACACAAAAAAATCAAAGTTCTGGGTACTAAAAGATTTGCTTAAGGAGGTACAGTTGGTAAATAGTAGGCTTGGAATTGAGACTAAGAATTTGTGGACTAAATACTATGCCATTTGGCTGCAACCATGTTTTTCAAACTCTTCTTCTGAGCCCTAAAATTCTACAAATCTGTCTAACAAGGAGTTTTGGAGAACAAGAGAGAGGCAGAAGTCTCTTCTATCATTTAACCAGAAAAGTATTGATCTTTATCATAAATATTTTGGACAGCTCTAAAATATCTATTTGGAATAAAAAAAACTGGATGGCTAATATAAAACTGAGGGTGTACAAAAACACTCTCTTGCATTGCAATGAATGGGATTTCTGGTTGGTTAACAAGGCAGTGAATAAGGCCTACCTACTGTACAGCACAAAGCATAAGAATAGTTTTTCAGAAGTTTATTTGACCTTGATTAGCCATAAGAGCAATTTGATAAAAGCAAGAGTTATATCTAGGAGGTATATACTTATATAACATGTATTTCTTGGATGCTTCCTGAGTTCCAAATATTATGTTAATGTTTTAATTCCTTCATCACCAAAGATAAGGTTAATCCTAACTTGTAAGGCTGGAAGCATAGCTGGAAGTTAAGCTCTTCTACACATAGAGAACCACAGGGAAGGACTGTCCAACAAAACTATGCACAATAATGCAAATGTTTTGTAATTGTATTGTGTAATATGATAGCAATTAGGTACATGTAGCTGGGTAGCATTTGTAATAGGCATAATGCTACTAACTGAATTTGTAAATTTTATTTCATTTAAATTTAAATAGCCACATATGGCTACTGGCTGTAGTAGTGGACAGGGCAGCTGTAGAGACTTGAAGAAAATTAAGCCTCATAGTGCCAAAAGACAACAGCATCATCAGCAGCATAACCACCATCAACACTGATATCATCAAAATCATCATAATCATCACCATCGTTGTTGTCATCATCATCATCACATTAGTTCCAATAGTTATCACCTCTCACTGGATTGTTGTAGCAATCTCTTAAATGATATGTTTTCATTCATGCTTTCCTCCAATATATGACAACCATAATGTCCTTGATGAAAGTAAATGCTATTATATCACTGTTCTGCTTAAAATATCACGGTGGTCCTGGGTTAATTTAGGATAAAATCATGCTCCTCAGCAAGGTGCATATGCTCCCATGTCCAGTTTCACATGATTTTTTAGTCATATCTATATTTTTTCATATATTTTATATTTCAGGGATACAAATTCTTATTTCTGTACCCTAAATATACTATATATTTTTAATTTTTGTTTCTGAATGTAGTCTGCAGGCTTGTATAATTTATTTCTTTTTCTAGAAAATGTTGTCCTTTAGTTCTTGGTCAAGTTCTAAACATCCTGCAAATCTCAGCATCAATGCGTTATCATTCACAAAGTTCAATCTGAATCTTTGAGTTAGGTGACTTAGAGTCCTACTTATATTTTTCTAGAACACCTGGACTTTGCTTATTATGAAACTCACCAGGCTTTATTGCAGATAGTTTTTTTTTTAATGTCAATCACCCCCAACATATTGTGAGCTTCAGAAGAAGCCAAATTTTACCTTTTTTTGGATCCATATCCCTTATAACAAAGATTTTTCCAGATAAGAAAATTATTATTTTATACATTCTGACTAAACACATGTATGAAAAATGTGTGGGTGCCTGTCATTCCAACTTAGGATCAGGCCCCAATATCCTAATCATAATTACCAACTCTTGCCATCTCCAGAGAATACTATAGGCTCTAGACCCATATCTCTACCTCTCCTTCCAAATTTCCCTGCTTTCTAGATTCATCTAATTAACATCCTGCTGTTCCTGATTACCAATGGCTAGTAATTTCCATTATCATGATTAATATCTACATCTAAATAGAATCATAATAGGAATTCCTTGATTTGTTTGCAGACACTATCCTAAATAGGAATTTCTTAGAATTGATAAGTGGGTGAGAAAGAAGTTTAGAATGAGAAAAGTTCTCTTTTTTTTTTTAACTTTTGAGGACATTTTAATTGTTCACCTGCTTTCCTCAATAGGTAAGTCTAGACTTCTTTATTTCTAAATATATATTGTCAGTGAGGATTCTCTGAGTAGACTCCAAGAACATTTAGAGCTGGAAAACCCAGTTTAATTGGAAGACGGTGGTGGCCAAGCATAATGAGACAGTGGGACATACAAATTAGACAGGAAGTAGAGTCAGGGAAAGGAACTATCTGTTGCTGAACAAAACCTGGGACAGGCTCTGTATTGGGGTTTCTTATACATTAACATTGAGTACTCATAAGCACTAATATCTTTCCCATTTTACAGCCCATAAAACTGGTGTTCAAAGAGGTTGAGGACCTATAAGTGTTACAGGGCTGGGACTTTTGGGAAACTGAGGCTGTGTGAAAACTCCCCTTTAAGTCAGAGAGATTTCAGACATGTGATGCAGAGTAACAGGAATGACTTATTAGAAGGGACAGAAAAGGGGATTCTCTTAAGGGAAGGAGTGGGTCCTCAGAGAGGAGAGGAACAGCATGCCCCTTCTGATTCAGTGTTATTGAGGATCCCAGAAAAGTTTCCAGAGAATCCCATCCAGGTCCACCTCTTGACTTTTTGACTCAAAGCAAATTGACATCAGGCTTTCAAGTCCCCACTGCCATGACAACTCTTGGTCAATTTGGCCTAACTGACTAGTTCTAATTGGATTCTTATTTATTTATTTATTTATTTCAGAGGTTAAACTCAGGGTCACTCAACCATTGAGCCACATCCCCAGGCCTATTTTGTATTTTATTTAGAGTCAAGGTCTCACTGAGTTCTTAGCACCTTGCTTTTGTAGAGGCTAGCTTTGAACTTACGATCCTCCTGCCTCAGCCTTTCAAGCCATTGGGATTACAAATGTGTGCCACCATGTCCAGTTGAATTGGATTCTCACCTCAAATCCTTCAGATTTTGTTGTTAGGAGAACCTTATCTCTTTGAGTTCCAATGTCTAGTCTGTGAAAAGGGTTACAATAGTCTCCCCATTGAGAGTAACTTTGGTTCCACTTATTGACATTATTTGGGGCCTGCATTTCTCCTGTAGATGCATGTAGTTTGCTTAAAATGTGACATATTCTATCCACATGAGCCAGGCAGAGTTTTAGGTAGATTACTTCTTGGAAAGAAATCATGGGTGTGTTTTGGGGGTGGGGGGATCAGTACAATGGGCCTATTTTATAGAATTATTCTCTTACCCTCATGTTCCCACCACTCACATCTGTGTGTCCACTTTTATGAAATAAGATGATTAGTGAACAAAGAAGTCAAACTCAGTCCCATGCACATAAAACGTTCACATTACACTGTGCTTTCTTTTTATGGAAAAACAGATCAAATCAGGACATTTTGGAAGAATGGCCATTAGAATAGCAAGTTTAGAGAGTATTCTATGAGATGGATGGGAAGGGAAAATGGAGAACAGAAGGGAAGAGAATGGTTTGCTTGACAGAAGTGAAAGAACCCACTCCCTGCAATTTGCTGGCCTCACTACTGAGTACCCTCCTTACCAGAGTCACTCCTTTGACATAAAATGTCCTATTAAAATCTAGGGATTACATTATATAAAATAAGTGTCTAATAATAATAGAACAATGTTTATTTGATATGATCCTATAAAGATGTGCTATTTTTCCATACTGCAATCTTCTTCCCTCTTTTCATAATAGCATATCAAATTTCCTTGGGGAAACCATTCTTCTTCCATTCCTTTTCAACCCACACAGTTAAAGTATCACTAACCTAACTTCTGCTTCCAGAGCTGTACACTTGATGCAGATAAGGAACTAAACCCTATGAGTGGTTAATAAATAGGTATATGACCACCTGAGCTGGGTCGAAGTCCTATCCTGGAATTTTTTATTATTATTATTTTATCTCAGTAAGGGTGTTTCACTTTGAACCATAGTTGCTAGGTTTGTTATTTGGTAGCTGGAAGTTAATTCTTTCACTCTATCTTGTGTGCCAACCCGAGAAATGGAACAATGCCATGTGCAAACCTCAGAAGAGGAGGAAGATGACGCATGGTAAAATGTCAATATCTGCTTTCAGCTGTGCCTGCAATTGTACTTCTTTTTCAGTTCATTTTAAGTTATGCATAATATTGGCGTCCATTTTGACATAATTACACAAGCATGGAATATAATCTGCTCTAGTTCAGTTCTCCTCCTCCCTCCCCCTGTCCCCTTTCCTCTGCTGATCTTCTATTTATTTATAGCTTCTTTTTTTAAATCAGTGTCTTGTGATCCAACATCTTTCCATATGAATGCACTTTGTTTTTCAAAATGGAGGTTTAGTTTAGTTTCAAAACTTGTAAACAAAATCAAAACTAATTCAGTTGCTATTCATATAAAATAATCTTGAGCTGTCACTGATTATTAAACTTGGAAACTTACTCAAACTTTAATTTGCATGTCATTTACAAGTATGTTTCTAAATAAGAAAACTAGACAAGTGACTAGTGCAAACCAAGGAAATGAATTTTTAATTTTGTTTCATTTAAATTTAAATAGCCACATATGGCTACTGACTACAGTTATTAGTGCAGATATGAAGGCTTGCATATTCTCCTCTGCAGGTTTTAATTTCCATTTAGATCAAACATAATGCAACTCTGGCATGTTTGCTGTTAAACTATCATTGGAATATGATTAGTCATTTAGAGCCAGGTATTAATTCTAAAGCAATAGCACTCATTGTACTGATTGTTTTAGTATGTCTTGGAAAACGTCATTTTTAAAATGAAAAACATGCCATATGTTTCAACATGTAATAATTCAGTTTTGTTTTTTTTAAATTAATCACTGAACATATGTAGTATGGTTTCAATTAGGTGTCCCACAAAAGCTCATGTGTGTGAGAATGGAGAAGGTTTAGAGGTGGAATAATTGGGTTAGGACAACCTTAACCTAATCAGTGCATTTATCCCCTGGTAGGGATTAACTGAGTGGTAACTGTAGGCAGGTAAGGTGCTGGCTGAAGGAGGTAGGTCATTAGGGGCAAGCTTTATTTTGTCCCTGGCAAGTGGAATGTCTCTCTCCTCTCTCTCTCTCTCTCTCTCTCTCTCTCTCTCTCTCTCTCTCTCTCTCTCTCTCTCCCCCCTTCCTGAAACCATGTCCCCAGCTGTTTTCCTCTGTCATACCCTTCCACCATGATGTTCTGTCTTGCCTCAGGCCCTGAGGAATGGAGTGACTATTGATGGACTGAGACCTCAGAAACCATGAGTCCCCAAATAAACTTTTCCTCCTTAAAATTGTTCTTGCCAGGTCTTTTGGTTCTAGTGATGAAAATGCTGATTATAACAATAATTTCTTTAATTTCTAAGTTTTTATTCTTTTTTTTATTGGTTGTTCAACACATTACAAAGCTCTTGACATATCATATTTCATACATTAGATTCAAGTGGGTTATGAACTCCCATTTTTACCCCAAATACAGATTGCAGAATCACATCGGTTACACATCCACATTTTTACATAATGCCATATTAGTAACTGTTGTATTCTGCTACCTTTCCTATCCTCTACTATCCCCCCTCCCCTCCCCTCCCATCTTCTCTCTCTACCCCATCTACTGTAATTCATTTCTCTCCTTGTTTTTTCCCCATTCCCCTCACAACCTCTTATATGTAATTTTGTGTAACAATGAGGGTCTCCTTCCATTTCCATGCAATTTCCCTTTTCTCTCCCTTTCCCTCCCACCTCATGTCTCTGTTTAATGTTAATCTTTTCCTCCTGCTCTTCCTCCCTGCTCTGTTCTTAGTTGCTCTCATTATATCAAAGAAGACATTTGGCATTTGTTTTTTAGGGATTGGCTAGCTTCACTTAGCATAATCTGCTCTAATGCCATCCATTTCCCTGCAAATTCCATGATTTTGTCATTTTTTAGTGCAGAGTAATATACTCCATTGTGTATAAATGCCACATTTTATTTATCCATTCATCTATTGAAGGGCATCTGGGTTGGTTCCACAGTCTAGCTATTGTGAATTGTGCTACTATGAACATTGATGTGGCAGTATCCCTGTAGTACGCTCATTTTAAGGTCTTCAGGGAATAGTCCGAGAAGGGCAATAGCTGGGTCAAATGGTGGTTCCATTCCCAGCTTTCCCAGGAATCTCCATACTACTTTCCAAATTGGCCGCACCAATTTGCAGTCCCACCAGCAATGTACAAGAGTATCCTTTTCCCCACATCCTCGCCAGCACTTGTTGTTGTTTGACTTCATAATGGCTGCCAATCTTACTGGAGTGAGATGGTATCTTAGGGTGGTTTTGATTTGCATTTCTCTGACTGCTAGAGATGGTGAGCATTTTTTCATGTACTTGTTGATTGATTGTATGTCCTCCTCTGAGAAGTGTCTTTTCAGGTCCTTGGCCCATTTGTTGATTGGGTTATTTGTTATCTTATTGTTTAATTTTTTTGAGTTCTTTGTATACTCTGGATATTAGGGCTCTATCTGAAGTGTGAGGAGTAAAAATTTGTTCCCATGATGTAGGCTCCCTATTTACCTCTCTTATTGTTTCTCTTGCTGAGAAAAAACTTTTTAGTTTAAGTAAGTCCCATTTGTTGATTCTTGTTATTAACTCTTGTGCTATGGGTGTCCTATTAAGGAATTTGGAGCCTGACCCCACAATATGTAGATCGTAGCCAACTTTTTCTTCTATCAGACGCAGAGTCTCTGATTTGATATCAAGCTTCTTGATCCATTTTGAGTTAACTTTTGTGCATGGTGAGAGAAGGGGATTCCGTTTCATTTTGTTGCATATGGATTTCCAGTTTTCCCAGCACCATTTGTTGAAGATGCTATCCTTCCTCCATTGCATGCTTTTAGCCCCTTTATCAAATATAAGATAGTTGTAACTTTGTGGATTAGTCTCTGTGTCCTCTATTCTGTACCATTGGTCCACCCGCCTGTTTTGGTACCAGTACCATGCTGTTTTTGTTACTATTGCTCTGTAGTATAGTTTGAAATCTGGTATCGCTATGCCTCCTGATTCACACTTCCTGCTTAGAGTTGCTTTTGCTATTCTGGGTCTTTTATTTTTCCATATGAATTTCATGATTGCTTTATCTGTTTCTATAAGAATTGCCATTGGGATTTTGATTGGCATTGCATTAAACCTATAGAGAACTTTTGGTAATATCGCCATTTTGATGATGTTAGTTCTGCCTATCCATGAACAGGGGTGTATTTTTCCATCTTCTAAGATCTTCTTCTATTTCTCTCTTTAGGGTTCTGTGGTTTTCATTGTATAAATCTTTCACCTCTTTTGTTAGGTTGATTCCCAAATATTTTATTTTTTTTTTGAGGATATTGTGAATGGGGTGTTTTTTCTCATTTCCGTTTCAGACGTTTTGTCACTGATATACAGAAATACCTTTGATTTATGTGTGTTGATTTTATATCCTGCCACATGCTGAATTCATTTATTAGGTCTAGTAGTTTCTTTGTAGACCCTTTTGGGTCTTCTAGGTATAGAATCATGTTGTTTGCAAATAGTGATAATTTAAGTTCTTCTTTTCCTATTTTTATGCTTTTAATTTCTTTCGTCTGTCTAATTGCTCTGGCCAGTGTTTCGAGAACTATATTGAATAGAAGTGGTGATAGAGGGCATCCCTGTCTTGTTCCAGATTTTAAAGGGAATGCCTTCAATTTTTCTCCATTCAGAATGATGCTAGCCTGAGGCTTAGCATAGATAGCTTTTACAATGTTGAGGTAAGTTCCTGTTATCCCTAGTTTTTCTAATGTTTTGAACATAAAGGGATGCTGTACTTTGTCGAATGCTTTTTCTGCATCTATCGAGATGATCATATGGTTCTTATCTTTGAGTCTATTGATGTGGTGAATAACATTTATTGATTTCCGTATATTGAACCATCCTTGCATCCCAGGGATGAATCCTACTTGATCATGGTGCACAATTTTTTTGATGTGTTTTTGTATCCGATTCACCAGAATTTTATTGAGGATTTTTGCATCTAGGTTCATTAGAGATATTGGTCTGTAGTTTTCTTTTTTTGAGGTGTCTTTGTCTGGTTTCGGAATCAGGGTGATGTTGGCCTCATAGAATGAATTTGGAAGAACTCCCTCTTTTTCTATTTCCTGAAATAACTTGAAAAGTATTGGTATTAATTCTTCTTTAAAGGTTTTGTAAAACTCTGCTGTATACCCATCCGGTCCTGGGCTTTTCTTGGTTGGTAGTCTTTTGATTGCATCTTCTATTTCCTCCTTTGTCTTTGGTCTGTTCAAATTGTGTGTATCCTCCTGACTCAGTCTGGGCAAATCATATGACTTAAGAAATTTATCGATGTCTTCACTATCTTCTATTTTATTGGAATATAGGTTTTCAAAATAATTTCTAAGTGTCTTCTGTATTTCTGTAGCATCTGTTGTGATATTGCCTTTTTCATCCTGTATGTTAGTAATTTGAGTTCTCTCTCTTCTCTTCGTTAGCATGGCTAAGGGTCTGTCGATCTTATTTATTTTTTCAAAGAACCAACTTTTAGTTTTGTCAATTTTTTCAATAGTTTCTTTTGCTTCAATTTCGTTGATTTCCTCTCTGATTTTAATTATTTCTTGCCTTCTGCTACATTTGCTGTTGTTTTGCTCTTCCTTTTCTAGGGCTTTGAGATGAAGTGTGAGCTCATTTATTTGTTGGTTTTTTCTTTTTTTGAGGAATGACCTCCAGGCGATGAATTTCCCTCTTAAAACTGCTTTCATTGTGTCCCATAGATTCCGATATGTTGTGTCTGTATTTTCATTTATCTCTAACAATTTTTTGATTTCCTCCTTTATGTCCTCTGTAACCCATTGATCATTCAGTAACATATTGTTTATTTTCCATGTGATGTAGGGTTTTTCCTTCCTTCTTTTATCATTGATTTCTAGTTTCATTCCATTATGATCAGATAAAATGCATGGTATTATCTCCACCCCTTTATATTTACTGAGGGTTGCCCTATGGCATAATATATGGTCTATTTTTGAGAAGGATCCATGTGCTACTGAGAAAAAAGTATATCCACTTGATGATGGTTGATATATTCTATATATATCAGTTAAGTCTAGGTTATTGATTGTGATATTGAGTTCTATAGTTTCTTTATTCAACTTTTGTTTGGAGGATCTGTCCAATGGTGAGAGAGGTGTGTTGAAGTCACCCATAATTATTGTGTTGTGGTCTATTTGATTCTTGAACTTTAGGAGAGTTTGTTTTATGAACGTCGCAGCACCCTTATTTGGTGCATAAATATTGATAATTGTTATGTATTGTTGGTGAATGCTTCCTTTTAACAGTATATAATGTCCTTCCTTATCCCTTTTGATTAACTTAGTCTTGAAGTCGATTTTATTCGATATGAGGATGGCCACCCCTGCTTGCTTACGAGGACCATGTGCATGGTATATTTTTTCCCAACCTTTCACCTTCAGCCTGTGTATGTCTTTTCCAATCAGATGTGTCTACTGGAGGCAGCATATTGTTGGATTTGTTTTTTTAATCCATGTTACCAGCCTATGTTGCTTTATTGGAGAGTTTAAGCCATTAATGTTTAGAGTTACTATTGATATATGGTTTGTACTTCCAGCCATGTTTGATTATTTATCTTTTTTTTTTTAATTTAGTTTGTTTCTCCATGATTAGCTTTCCCCCCGCCCTCTGTCTTTACTGAGGTAATTCCCACTGTTGGTTTTAGTTATTGTTTTTCATTTCTTCCTCGTGTAGTGTTTTTCCTCAAGATGCTTTGCAGTGCTGGTTTTCTGGCTGCAAATTCTTTTAACTTTTGTTTATCATGAAAGATTTTTATTTCATTGTCGTACCTGAAGCTTAATTTTGCTGGATACAAAATTCTTGGTTGGCATCCATTGTCTTTCAGTGTTTGAAATACGTTGTTCCAGGATCTTCTCGCTTTCAACGTCTGTGATGAAAAATCTGTTGTTAACCTTATTGGTTTACCCCTGAATGTAATCTGCCTCCTTTCTCTTGTAGCTTTTAGTATTTTCTCTTTGCTGTGTATATTGGATATCTTCATAACAATGTGTCTTGGCGTTGGTCTACTGTGATTTTGTATGCTCTGTGTCCTGTATGCATCGACAATTTGTATATCCGTTTCCTATTTTATTTCTGGAAAGTTTTCTATAATTATTTCATTCAGCAGGTTGCTCATTCCCTTGGTTTGAACCTCTATACCTTCGTTTATCCCGATGACTCTTAAGTTTGGTTTTTTAATGTTATCCCATATCTTTTGGATGTTTTTCTTGTGATTTTTTACCAGCCATTCTGAGTTGGCTAGACTCTTTTCAAGATGATATATTTTGTCTTCATTATCTGATGTTCTGGCTTCTACTTGCTCCACTCTGTTAGTGATACTCTCATTTGAGTTTTTAATTTGGTTTATAGTTTCCTGCATTTCTAGAAGTATTGTTTGGTTTTTTTGTATAATCTCTATCTCCTGATAAAGATGCTTATTTGCTTCTTTTATCTGTTTATGTAATTCATTTTCAATGTGTTGTTTCACTGTTTGAATTTGCTGTCTCATATCCTCTTTAAGATTCCATTCCATCTGTCTAAGGTATTCCTTGAGTTCTTTATGTGGCCATTTTTCTGATGCCTCTAGGTCCTCCTGAATATTTAGGCTGTCCTGCATTGTTTGTACTCCTTTTCTTCCTTGCTTTTTCATGCTGCTCATGTTACTTCTTGTTCTGTTTGACTGCTGAGTTACTGTTTACTCCTATAAATTTATTTGATGCTTGGGAGGAAAGGTATTAGAAGGGAAGGGAAGAAGTCACTAAAGAGAATGAGAGTAAACAGATAGAATTCAAGGAAGGGGGAATAAGGAAATTGAAAAGAATGAAAAGACAAAAGAATAAAATAGAAAAGAAAAAAGAAATTAAAAAAATATAAAAAAAAATTAAAATTAAAAAAAAATCAAAAAATTTTTTTAAAAAATAAAAAAATGAAAATGAAAAAAAAAAACCCAAAATTTAATAAATGCAGTCTTAGAGTTTGATTAACTTCTCTTCCAGTAGGTGGAGCTGTGCCCACCGGGCCAAGCTTCTCCTCTCAATACGTGGGAACCAATCACTGTGCAGCAGCTCCTCCTCCCAGACTGGGCGGGTCTCCACTCCTGAGTGCCTAGGGCCTTCTCTTGTGTCTAGTCACTTCCCCACTTTTCCTCAAGCCAGGCCCCGCTCAGCGGTGACGGTCACCACAATACTGGCTACATGCCAGGTCTGCTGCTCCCAGGAGCCCTGTTTTCTTGAACGACTGGGCACACTCTCCCCGTTTGCCATTCCCTCAGACCCTAAGTTTGTGGAGCTTGGGGCTGAAAACCCTCAGTGAAATTTTGCTTGCCCTCCGGTAGCCACGCCCCCGGTAGCTGGTGCAAGAGACGTCAGTTGTCAGCACTGGTGGGAGCGGTAGCCGGGGGTTCTGCGCTGCGGGTCCCGCGCCACTCCTGATTCCCTCAGTCTGACTATTGCGCTCACGGGAGAGCTGGGAGGGGCCCTTACGGGAGAGCTGGGAGGGGCCCTTAAGGTTTCCCCGCTGTGTGGAGAGGAAGGGCTAGGGGATTACACACCTGTCGCCGCCGGTTTCAATGAAGTTATCTCTTCCGCCGCATTCTGATGACATCAGTTCTCTGCCATGGTGGTATCCCATGCAAATGGCGACAGTTCGTTCCCTTTGCCGGGTGACCAATGCAACGGGTGGGTCCTGACTGGCTCTCCCAAGCCCCGTCTCAATCCTGTGGCCACTGCCTATGAAGGCTCGGTTGGTATTAACCTCCGCAGGTTCAGAAGGGCCGACCAGTTGTTTCAGCGGGATCGTTTAGTGCTGAGTCACAGCGGTTTGTCTGCGAGACGCAGGCGAACGGGAGCTTGAATTCAGCCGATCCGGGCTCGGTGTGTGTTCTGAGAGGTCCAGACTGTTCGCCCCAGATCCACGTCAGCTCAGCATTGCCTAGTGATCCTGAGCAAACAGCATTTAGATGGTTTACGACTCCCTATGCCTGCGCAGCTGAAGAGGTCAGAGACTTGATCTCTCCGCGCCCGCCGCCATGTTGGATCTCTCCTAAGTTTTTATTCTTGAGTCAGATAATATCAATAGGTATAAATCACTCACATAAACTTTCATTGGGTTGTTCAGTTATTTATAGAATATAAAGGGACTTTGACACCAAAGAAAAAAAAGAAAAGAAAAATGAGAATTATGACACTGTTCTGCTTCTCAGAAGTAAGACAAATGTGGTTATACTTTCTGCTCTCAGGTAACTTACCTTTTAAAAGAAAGGAGAAGATAGAAAATAAACATATACATTTGAAAAATACTATAATCAAAGAAAAAAGCTTTAAAGTAAATAAGCACAGGACTGTGATGGAAATACTTTGAAGGAAAATAGGAGGATTCTACTTTAACTGGGCTGGTCAGGGAGGCCATGTTTGGGGAAGTAACAGTTAAGTGGTGAGATGAGGTTTCAGCCCTTCTGTAGGTTAAAGGAATAGTAGTGTGTGCACAAGAAATAGCAATGCAAAAACCCTGAGACAGTGTAAAAAGCTGGAAATAGAGCCAGGCATGGTGGTACAAGCCTGTAATCCCAATAACTCTGGAGGCTGAGGCACAAGGATTGCAAATTGGAGGGCAGCCTCAGCAATTTAGCAAGACCCTGTCTCAAAATTAAAAAAAATAAAATAAAATGAGCAGGGGATGAGAGTGGTAAAACATTTCTGGGTTTAATCCCCAGCACCCAAAACAAAACAACAAAAGTCTTTGAACTAGAGTACAGAATTATATCATTCCAAAAGCCCATGCTTCACTCTCATAAACCACAATTGATTTCTTAGGCCAGACATGCTTAGCACTTGGAACTATCTACCTAGAAAATGGAGTGGAGATTGCTTTGAAGCTTCCTGAGTGAGGGCTTCACATTCAGTTAGTTGGAGGTTAATTCGGAGCTTACAGTCTTCCATGGCTCTAAAAAGTAGAGTTCTCAAGAGCAATGATTTTTCAGCAGTGCCAGGAAACTGCTGTTGCAAGAAGTAGTAGGAAAAAGGGTAGGATTTAATTTCACAGGAAGAAGACTTAAATGGGACCTATAAATTATGTAGCTATATTTCTATACCTTGGCCCCATTCTGGAATTTTGCAAAATAAATTATTTGGGCCAATTTCACTGTGGTAGTGAATATTACATCGTACTCTGTGGTCTCTGAAGCATGTGCCTGTTGCTGAGCCAGCATTTGGAAAAACTGCTATGAGCCACTGAAGACAGAGGCAGCTCCCAGTGAAAGTCTTCTTTTGTTCCCCACTCCCCAAAGACACTGTGGAGGGCTCAGCATGGAACCTGAGCCAGCATCTGTGTAGGAGGTAAGAGAGACTCTAAGTACTGTTATGGAATTTCCATATTTTTTTCCAAGGAGGAAGGTAATATATCACCTCCTTTCTGGAGTGAGTCTTTGCAAAGAAGCAACTGAGCAAATGTTAAAGGATAGCATGAGTCACTATCAGGATACACACTTGCATGAAGAAGCATTAGACCACAAAGGTCAAGTGACACTCTGGGTCAGCATGACAAAACAACCGGGGTGACTAAGAAAATTCAGCAGCCTTCAATTTGATTTGTAAATCACATTCCTGATTTATAGCCACATAATCTAAAACGCCTGCATTGCATCAGAGAAACCACAGGGACTTTCCCCCTCTATAGACGCAATGAGACAATTTATCTCAGGCTTCTCTGTATGACCCTGTCCTTCATAAAAAGATATTTATTCTCTGAGTTACTTTTATTACCCCTATGCCAGTGACTCAAATCTTTATATCCAATTCTGACCTTCCTGAAAGTTAATATCCTTTATGTTTATCTACTGGATTATCTCATCATATTGCCAGATGTCCAAAATAAAACCACATATCCAAAATGAATTCCATGACACTGCTCTCAATGTTGATGGAATCTCCTGTCTTCCCATCTGTGCACCTGGCTGCTTTTATTTTCCAGTTTAGGGAGTCAAAATCTGGAGGGTATTCGTGGTTCTATACTTTATTGCTCATATCAATCCTGCCGGCTCTATTCTGTAAATAACTAGTACGGATGGCATGTAACCTTGGGCCGGGCTCACCTAGAGCTGGGATGCTTCAATCCAGGCACACCAAGAGGATGCAGTCGGTCAGTCACGTGGGTCCAGGTAGGCTGGTTCTCTATCTCAGGACTGTAAAGTTGTAAGAGGGCAGTTTTCAGGTAAGATCCCTGAGAGTGATATCACCTTAATGGAAACACCCTAAAGAGAAAGTTCATGAATTTCAATTTGCTGAACTCCCTGAAATAGACCTGGACATTATTTTTCTTCCTTAAGGATTGTTCTTAAAGCTTTCCTTTAGTTCTGTAAGATATCCCAAGAAATTTCCAGTGAATTCCTTCTTTAAAATAGGTAGGGTGAAGTTGAGGGTCCATAAATTGATTCTTCATCTCTCTCTTCTTTTTCTGTTTGAAACTAGATAAATCTAATTAGAATTATGCAAAATAATTTAAAAATCAGAAAGTTACAAGAAAGTACAAAGAATCCAGCATGTAAAACAGACCACTGGTGTTGCTCTAACTAAAGTAGACCTGAGAGGTGTGCACAAGCTCAGTTCTCATTTTCTTTGCTCTTTTTTTTCTTTCTCTGTATCCCATATTTGAAGTAACTCCCAAGGCATTAAGTAGAACCTTGAAATTCTGTAATATGCAGATATAAGGTTTTCTATATCTACACATCCACAAATCATGCCAATTATTTTTAAGTGTTTTTTTTTTCTTCTTCCTACCCCACTATTACTAGTCTTTTATATTATCTCACATGTTTTATTAATATATTCCTAGTTGTTTCCTCTGTGGACTATTTTTACCCATTTCAAACCATCCTGTGTATGGTTGTGTAAGACTGTGCATGGCTACATATTTCTCAAAACTCTACAAAGATTCCCTTATTTCACTACAGGAACTCCAAGGCCCTTTATGAACTGAGGAACTGTTAGCTGAGGCAACTCTGGTTTTAATTAATTCTCAAAATTCTTCAATGTGGGCAGCCTAGGAATCTTACAGTAAGAACACAATCATCCCTGCTGTTCTGTTTTAATCAAGATTTTTTTCCTCCCCAGAGTGGGGAGTCAAAATCTGGAGGGTATTCATGAACTTCTTCCCTTAATATGTAGCTCCAGTCCCACTCACACTCTTTGCTAATTGGAAATGGCATTTAGAGTCTGCTGAATAATATTGAGACTGTAATTAGCAACTCTCTAGTGCTGTAATTGTGTTCTGTTAGCCTGTTAGGAGTATTGGATTAAGCTCCTAAATTGTACTCAATTTAGACCTTAATTTCCAACAAGAAAAGCATATTTTGGCATATCTGAGGCTGATGGAGTATGCCCAATGGGTCTGTATTTTTATGGGCTGCCAAAGATCATTCTAATATGATCCATCTATGGAGGATAGAGATAAGGTCTCTAAACTGTTATAAAGATAGATATCAGTTATAGAACAGAGGAATGAGCTTCAGTACAATACTGATGGAACAATTATATTATCAAGATTTTCTCCAGTAACTTGTGCCAGAGTCCCAGGCAGAAACAGTTGGTGAAAAAAAGTCATTTTGTTAAAATTTTTATTGAGATTTTGGAAGCAATGTCTCATAGTTTATACAAGATGAGAGAGAATAAAAAATAAACACAAGAAAGGATTACTAAAGTATTGTGAAGACAAACAGGGGTTGTGCAGAGTGACCAGTGGTAAGAATACCAGAATTTTGTGACACCAGAGACATCATGACTCAAAATGTTGGTGTCCTCATTCTGCAAATGGCTGGTACCTCAACATGGCAAGGATGTTACATTCCCCAACTTCATTACATTCCTCCAAGGAAGTGGTAAAATTTCCTATTTAAGCTAAGAAAAATGAATTCACAAGCACTGAGGACCCCATAAATTAGCTGAGCAGGGGCGAAATTCAAAGAGCACTAAATATCCCATGATCCTCATAATTGTGCTAGTGAGAACAGAATTAAATATTTCAACTTTGGTATGGTGCTTGTAGATCGATTTGACTCAGCAGCCCATGGGTCCTGGAAATATTCATGTCAGTGTTACCTAGCATGACTATATGTCCCAGCTGCCAGAAATAGTTCTAGTGTGCATGCAGCTCTTTAAAATGGCCAGTTATGGGTGAAAATTATAGTCATCCTGCTATTTATAGTCTTTCCAAACAATAATATCTGAAGACCCCACACATACAGGTCCTGAAAGTGAGCTTCAACTTCAGGAATTTGGGGTGATTTAAGCTTCAGATGGGAAGGAGGGAAAGAAGGAAGAAACAGCTGGAGATTGCTGCTAAATTGTACTCAATTTAGACCTTAGTTTCCAACAAGAAAAGTATATTTGGGCATATCTGAGGCTGATGGAGTGTGCCCAACAGGTCTTATTTTTATGGTCTGCCATATCTGATATAACTTTCGTTCTCAACTTCTGAATTGATTCTGACTCTCTTCTGCTTTTGTTAGTTTCAAAATTATTTTCTTCTATCCCCACCTTTTGTTTTGTTGCTTTTCACTTTCAAACAAGAGAGACATGGTTAGGGAAAGGTGAATCCTCATGGTTAATGCTTAATCCCTTAATCCCTTAAAATATAACAACTGAAGTTAGTGGAACCCTTTCACATTTGTTATTCCATTAGAATCCCACAAAAATCATGTGGGTAACTACTGTTCATACACCATATTGCTGGTGAAGAAACTCAGTCCAGGGATATCATGTGATTTCTCAAGTTGTTAAAGAGAAATAGCATGGAGACTCCAAGGTCATTCCTCATAGCTTTAGTCCAGATTTTCTTCCACTCTAGCAGATTAACTTAAAAGTTCCCCACAGTTTCCCTCATCATGGATACTTGGCCAGGATCTCCTGTTGATTTAGTGCACATTTCAGCTTGTGCTATACAATTCAGCACAAAGATTCTTTCAGCACAGCAGGTCCTATAAGGACTTAGTCAAGAGCACACAAATTACTTTTCTATACCATGTTTCAATTACGAGAGAGAGAGAGAGAGAGAGAGAGAGAGAGAGAGAGAGAGAGAGAGGAGGGAGGGAGGGGGAGAGGGAGAGAGAGTGTCATGAGTAAAGACCTATTGGATATGTCATTGTGTTTACTGGTGTCTGTCAAATAGCCTCAAATAGTAGTAATTTTATTGCCAGTTTTTTATAGAAAAAATGACACTAATTTATCATATACAACATGTTGGTTCAGAACATGTATTGTGGATTGGCTACCTGGAACTAATTGACATATACATTATCTCACATACTTATTATCATTTTGTAGTGAGACCACTTAAAAGCTACTCTCCTAGCAATAGGCCTGAGTTATTAAGCCACACAAATAAGTAAGCATCTTTAAAAGTGCAGCAGTTGGGAAGAAATGAAATATAATATGTGAGGATGGGCCTTGTCAGTATTTCACAAGATATTTATTGGTTTCTCTCAAGTATATCCTCCACTTCCATAAATAATAATGGATGTTGGATGTTCCAAATGTTTTAACAGAAAAAAAAAGAAATTTTTTGGCATAAAAGAAGCATTGAGTCTCTAAGGGACTGAACTCCTGAGAAATTCTGATGGCAAACAATAAAAGTAGAGCACAGTTTCAGAATTAAGTAATTCTGGCAAAATGTATTAGTAGGTTTCTCAGACATGTTTATTTCTTGGACAGCAAGCACATAAAACTGAGTACCTCATGCTCCTCACTTCATTGCACTCATGCTCAACTATTCCAGAAAGGTCCCTTGTTAGGGTCTGTAAACAAGTCAAGATGGCACCTGGCATTTTGCAGAGGGAGTGGTTTGTGAAGTAATGCCAGCAAGCCATTAAGTGTGGAGATTCCTTATTGGTTGACTGCTGTATCTAGTTTATGTTAATTAAGATAAGCTGTGTGGAATGTATATATACCCCTCCTGTCCTACAATAAACGGCTCCCACTCCTGCTGTATCAGTCTTCACAAATTGTTTGTCACCCCCCGGTTATTTTGCTGCAGCCGGACTGCAGCAGTCCCTTTCTTCTTCTTTTTTCATTTTATTATTATACTCTTCTTCACCTCCCACCACACTGTCATTTTCCTACCACTCCTACCTTTAGGGTGGGCCCTGCCCAATATGTTCAGTGTGCTTCTAGGTGAGTATGTATCTCTGAACAAAGTTTTACTTATGTGTATTCATTTCAATCTATGTTAAAATATTTTGTTCCAATTCTCACTTTCTAAAATTTAGCAATTTTTCTAAAACTTATCCATGTTGCTGTTACCAATCGACTTGATTTTTCAAACTTCTGCATAGTATTTCATTACTGCAAATTCATCCACTGTGGTTTTGCTCAGCCACATCTACTGTGATGGACTTCCAAAGATTGTTCCAAGACTAATAGTCTACACAATGATCTAATGAACTCCCTCAAACCTGCTCTCTCATGGAGTTGCAGGAGAGTTTCTAGAGCATATATGTATAAGGATATGAATATTTATTTATCTATTTTTAATATTGATTTTTTTAGTTGATACAATATCTTTATTTTAGTTATTCATTTTTATGTGGTGCTGAGGATCAAACCTGGGGCTTTGCACAGGCTAGGCGAGCGCTCTACTGCTGAGCCACACCCCCAGCCCTGATTATTTATTTTTAAGAGATACCATAATTATGTCACTAAATCCTGCCAAACTACTACCCAGAAAGGTACAACTGCTTAAACATTTACTAGCAGAACATAAGATTTATCACACTCTGAAAGCCACTCGACATAAACCAATTTTAATGTTTTTGTTAAACTGATGGGTAAAAGTTATTATGTTAATTTAGATTTCTCAGACTACTGTCCATTCAGGTATCTCCAAATAAACATATGGACCACCATGGAATTTACAAACTAGTGGCTAACACAAAATGAAAGTAAACACCAATATAAAATATAATACAAAGTAGTGATAAGTGGTATAGAAAAAAATTTTAAAAGAATAAGTGAATAAATAAGGGAAATAGGGGAGAAGTGTGAATATTAACTGAGGTGCACAGAAAAGATCTTTTTCAAGAGACTGTTTTTGAGAGAAAAGTTAAATTAGGAGGAAAAGAAACTGGAGATACTCGAGGAATGAATTTAGTGCAATAGAAAAATAGCAAATACAAAAGCGTGAGTCCAGCCAGTTTGAGATGCAGCAAAGCTCATGTGGTACAGCACAATAAGAGTGGCAGGAGGGGACAGGGGAAAGAGGAAAAGAGGAAAAACGGGGAGGATCATGAACCAAAATTTCCATGTGTGTGTTTTTCAGGATGAATTCAACTACTATGTATAACAATAAAGCTCTAATTTTTAAAAAAGGGTGGAAGATATAAACAGATGTCAAATCCCAGAAGATATGGAGAAGACTAATAAGCATATGAAAAGAGACTTGATATTGTGCCACTAGGGAACTATAAATTACAGTAAACTGAAATAATCATTGCACACTTATGGAATGGGTAAAATTCAAAACATTGACAAAACCAATTGCTAGCAAAAATACAAACCCATAAGAACTACCATTTATTGCTTGTGAGACTGCAAAATGGTATAGCCGCTTTAGAAGACAGTTTGTATTTCTTACAATGGTGAACACTACATTATCGAACCTTCCTGTTCCTGGGTATATACTCAAATAAGTTGAAAAGTTTCCCATGTCCAGGGAAAGAAAGAAAATAAAATATCAGTATTTACACCAGCTGTATTGATAATCACCCCAATCTGGAGCAACCAAGATACCTGTCACTCGATTTATGGCTATTTAAGCTATGACACACCCATACAATGTAATACTATAAATAAATAAAAAGGGATGAGATTGCAAATAAGGCAAAGACACATGGATAAATCTTAAATGCCCAAATGAATTAGAGCCATCTGAGAAAATCAGATATGGTTTTCTATTTATATGTTATTTTTGAAAGGCAAAAGTAAAAAGTCAGTAAAATGACCAGAGTTTTCTAGGGGAATAAGGTATAATAAATTAAGCAAAAGTGGTTTATTGGAAGAATAAAGCCTTTTCTGTATGAAACTAGAATGATGGCTACATGAAAATTTCATTGTTTAAAAACCTAGAACTTTATGGCACAAAGAATGAATCTCATTGTATATCAATAAAAAATTAGGACATTAGGGGTTCCAGAATAAAATAAACTTTTGAAAACAATAACAACAACAACAACAAAAGAGTGGCAGGAAATAGGAAAGATAGAGGCCAGTGGAGCAAGGAAAAGAAGATCTTAGTCATGCCAGGGCATTTACAGTTGAGTGAGAACTTCAGATTTTGTGATGAGAAGCCATTGGAAGATTAAAATCACTAAACAGATTTAATACAATTCCAATCAAAATCCCAATAATATTCCTCATAGAAACAGAAAAAGCAATCATGAAATTCATCTGGAAAAAATAAGAGACCCAGGATAACTAAAGTAATCCTTAGCAGGAAGAGTGAAGCAGGTGGCATCACCATACGAGACCTTAAACTACACTACAGAGCAATAGTAACAAAAACAGCATAGTATTGGCACCAAAATAGACTGGTAGACAACTGGTACAGAATAGAGAACACAGAGACTAACCTACAAAATTACAATTATCTTATATTAGACAAAGGTGCCAAAAACATGCATTAGAGAAAAGATAGCCTCTTCAACAAATGGTGCTGGGAAAACTGGAAATCCATATGCAACAAAATGAAATTAAACCCCTATCTCTCACCATGCAAAAAAATCTAACCTCAAAGTGGATCAAGGACCTAGGAATTAAACCAGAGACTCTGCATCTAATAGAAGAAAAAGTAGTCCCTAATCTTCAACATGTGGGATTAGGCCCCAACTTTCTTAGTAAGACTCCTTTGGTGAAAGAATTAAAACCAAGAATCATTAAATGGGATGGATTCAAACAAAAAAAGAGAACTTCTTCTCAGCAAAAGAAACAATCTGTGAGGTGAATAGAGAACCTACAACTTGGGAGCAAATTTTTACCCCTAACACATCAGATAGAGCACTAATCTCTAGGGTATATAAAGAACTCAAAAAGCTAAACACCAAAAGAATAAATAACCCAATCAATAAATGGGCCAATGACCTGAACAGACACTTCTCAGAAAAGGATATACAATCAATCAAAAAATATAAGAAAAAATGTGCATCATCTCTAGAAATTAGAGAAATGCAAATCAAAACTACCCTAAGATATCATCTCACTTCAGTCAGAATGGCAGCTATTATGAAGACAACAATAAGTGTTGGTGAGGATGTGGGGGAAAAGTTACACTCATACATTTCTGGTGGGACTGAAAATTGGTGCAACCAATATGGAAAGGAATATGGAGATTCCTTGGAAAACTGGGAATGGAACCACCATTTGACCCAACTCTCCCACTCCTTGGCCTATACCCAAAGGACTTAAAAACAGCATACTACAGGAACACAGCACATCAATTTTTATAGCAGCAAATTCACAATAGCTAAACTATGGAACCAACCTAGATGTCCTTCAGTTGGTGAATGGATTTTAAAAAAGTGGCATATATACACAGTGGAATATTACTCAGCGATAAAAGAGAATAAAATTGTGGCATTTGCAGGTAAACAGATGGCGTTGGAGAAGATAATGCTAAGTGAAGTTATCCAATCCCCCCCAAAAAAAAAACAAATGTTGAATTTTTTTCTATGATATAAGGTGACTGACTCACAGTGGGGTAGGAAGGGGAGCATGGGAGAAATAGATGAACTCTAGATAGGGCAAAGGGGTGGGAGGAGGAGTGACAGGGCAGGGGATTAGCAAAGATTGTGGAATGTAATGGACATCATTATCCAAAGTACATGTATGAAGACACAAATTTGTGTGAACATACTTTATATGCAACCAAAGATATGAAAAATTGTGCTCTATATGTGTAATAAGAATTGTCATGCATTCCACTGTCATTTATTTATTTATTTTTTTTTAAATTTTTTATTGTGGGTTGTTCAAAACATTACAAATTTCTTGACATATCATATTCCACACTTTGATTCAAGTGGGTTATGAACTCCCACCTTCACCCCATACACAGATTGCAGAATCACATCAGTTACACATCCATTGATTTACAAATTGCCATACTAGTGTCTGTTGTGCTCCACTGCCTTTCCCATCCTCCCCCCTCCCCCCTCCCCACCTCTCCCCTCCCCTCCCCTCCCCTCTCTCTACCTCCTCCACTGTATAACCCTGAGGGTCTCCTTCCATTACCATGCAATTTTCCTTCTCTCTCCCTTTCCCTCCCACCTCTCATCCCTGTTAAATGTTAATCTTCTTCTCCTGTTCTTCGTCCCTACACTGTTCTTAGTTACTCTCCTTATATCAAAGAAGACATTTGGCATTTGTTTTTTAGGGATTGGCTAGCTTCACTTAGCATAATCTGCTCTAATGCCATCCATTTCCCTGTAAATTCTATGATTTTGTCATTTTTTAATGCAGAGTAATACTCCATTGTGTATAAATGCCACATTTTTTTTATCCATTCGTCTATTGAAGGGCATCTAGGTTGGTTCCACAGTCTTGCTATTGTGAACTGTGCTGCTATGAACATCGATGTAGCAGTGTCCCTGTAGCATGCTCTTTTTAGGTCTTTAGGGAATAGACCAAGAAGGGGAATAGCTGGGTCAAATGGTGGTTCCATTCCCAGCTTTCCAAGAAATCTCCATACTGCTTTCCAAATTGGCTGCACCAATCTGCAGTCCCACCAGCAATGTACAAGTGTACCCTTTTCCCCACATCCTCGCCAGCACTTGTTGTTGTTTGACTTCCTAATGGCTGCCAATCTTACTGGAGTGAGATGGTATCTTAGGATGGTTTTGATTTGCATTTCTCTGACAGCTAGAGATGTTGAGCATTTTTTCATGTACTTGTTGATTGACTGTATGTCCTCCTCTGAGAAGTGTCTGTTCAGGTCCTTGGCCCATTTGTTGATTGGGTTGTTTGTTCTCTTATTGTCTAATTTTTTGAGTTCTTTGTATACTCTGGATATTAGGGCTCTATCTGAAGTGTGAGGAGTAAAGATTTGTTCCCAGGGTGTAGGCTCCCTATTTACCTCTCTTATTGTTTCTTTTGCTGAGAAAAAACTTTTTAGTTTGAGTAAGTCCCATTTGTTGATTCTAGTTATTAACTTTTGTGCTATGGGTGTCCTATCATTATCATTATCCAAAGTACATGTATGAAGACACAAATTTGTGTGAACATACTTTATATGCAACCAAAGATATGAAAAATTGTGCTCTATATGTGTAATAAGAATTGTCATGCATTCCACTGTCATTTATTTTTTTAAAAATCAATAAAAAAAGAAATTTATGTAGAATAGCAGGGGAAAGTTGGGATGAGTACAGCAGAAAGTGAGAAGTGAAGAAGTAGAAAGAGTGAGCTTAGAGAACTTGAAAGGCATTCTCTGCACAGCAGAGAAGATAAACAGGACAGAAGTCAAATGGGAATGTCATAAGGTAAGGTTTAGGAAACATTTTGTTTCATGATTTGGTGATTTTATTTTGCTTTATACTTAAATGTGGAATGCCCCCACAGGAGAGGAAAAATTAATGCTATGGTAAACAGAAGGAATAACTGGACAAAAGTCTTTGAGCAAGTGAGAAGAAATGGCACCCAGGGCACTTGTCACATGGTTGGTCCTCAATAGGAGCAGGTAGAGTTCATTCTAAGTAACAGAAAGAAGATAAAGCTACAGACACTGAGGCAGTAAAATAATGAATTGGGTGGTGGGAAATTAAGGGAAATAAGGGGATGTTGGAGTATTGACAGAAGATGTAAATGGCATAACTAGAAAGAGGCTGCAAACTGATAGCAGTGAAGAATATTTTAATAGTAATTGCCATAATTTAAAGTGAAAATGGATCACCTATGAGCTTAGTATTCAGATTCCTGTGGCTTACTCCCAGGTGAATGTGCAACAGTTTTGGATCATATTTGGAGAAATTTTAATGACACTGAAACAGAACAATGAGGAGGGTCACCTCCACTGGGACAGCATAACAGCCATAAATCCCAAGGACTGTATCTCTCTTCCAGGTCTTAGAAAAGATAGAAAGGCAAATACATGAATTTCATGTTGACCAAAAGGATATCCACAGTAGCTAGATCTGATTGTGAGTGGGAAAGAATAAGTTATGGCTCCAGCATGTGATACTAAGGGCATTCTTAACTTAAAGGTAGAATCCAATGCAAAACAAGCCCTTCATCCAAATCAATGTCAATCCCAAAGTCCAGAATGATAAGAACCAAATAAGAAGCAACACAACTTGAAGTAGAGATAGCAAGGTGGAAAGCATAGCTTGAGAGAACAGAAAAGACCAGAAATATAGCCATTGATAACTACTAATGTCATTTTTCCAACATGCCATGCCCATTGATTAGGAAGGAACTATAGGGTGGTCAGGTCTGGTCATCTTTGGTTCTGAGTAGAAGCTGGTTTAAGTCTCAGGTACATGTGACCTATGCCCGCCTAGACCTGTGAAGTGTACAGTTTGAACAACCACAGGAGGCATCACAGAGTGACATCTAGAATCTGAGATACTTGGGGATGTCCCCCAAGGTCTGTGCAAAAATTCCTGCCACCAGATGAAGGGATGTATGAGGCTACTCCCTTTTCTTTTCATATACTAGACCTAAAAACAACTTTAAGAAAGATCAGTGGAGCAGACAAAGAGGAATGAAGGGAAGGGAGAGTGGATTGGAAAAGGAAAGACAGTGGAATGAATATGACATAACTTCCCTATGTACATACAGGGATACAGCACAGTGAATCTCACCATCATGTACATCCGAAAGAAATAAATTTTAAAAAATAAGTATGGGTAAACAGAAGAAAAATCAATAGAGAAGAGGGAGCAGGGGATAGGGAGGGGAAGGTGAGGACAGGTACTGGGAACTGAATTAGAACAAGATATATTCCATGATTTTATACTTATGTCAAAATGGACTCTACTGACATAAGTAAAAGGAACCAAAAATAGTGAATAGATTATATATGAAAGGATGAATATTACTGTATATAAACCATATCTTTAAGAAAGTACCTTGACTAATAAGAAGTGCTTATTAGTTTAAAAAAAAAAAGTGCATTAACAACTGATGGATGCCAGCCATTTCACCAGGTGTTTTACATGGACTCTTATATAAAACTCACAACAAACTTATGATGATGTTGATTCAAGGACTGCACACAGGAAACTGTGTTATGTAAATAATTTAAACTTTCTATGCTTTTGTTATTTCTTTAAATTTTAATAATAAAACAAAACAAACATTGAGTAGTTGCTGGATGCTACATGGTTTATGTGAATGCTCATAATATTCCTCAACAATAACCTATGATGTAGGCACTTTTTTCATTCTCATTTTATAATGAAGAAAGCAAAATTCCAAGAGAATAAGTAGCTCACCCTTGTTCTAGATCACACCACTATTAATGGAAGAGCTAGACTTTGGAACTGATTAGTCTAATTCCCAGCATATACTCTTAAATACTGTCACAAAACAGATGCATTATGTTCTCAACATTATATAGAGAGTTTTTACAAATATAATGATGACCTGATTTTGAAGAGCAAGAAACTTATTTTTTAATAAGTACTAACATGTGTATGATCACAAAATACCACTAAAAAATTCTTAGAAAAGTTAGATCTGACAAAGAAGATTAAAAGACTAAATGAGAATTAAATCCATTAAGGAATACTGAATCTCCTACAACAGAGAAAGAACACTGTTGGAAAAATAAGTGAAACTCAAATAAAGTCTATAATTTGGCAGGGGGGAGAAAAATACCCTAAAACGTAGGTTTTATGTTTATTATCTCTCTGGAGTGTCTTCCAGTTAGGTCCTGCCACAGCACCCTGCCATCAAGCATCCTGTCTTCTAGAAACTCTGTAAGCACAACTGGTTATAGTACTCTCAGAACTGCTCACAGTACTTGTGGTCAAAATCTGACTCTTCCAGATTCTGAAATTCTGTATATTCATTACCAAGAGAGAAGATTTCAATCCTGAGGGAATAAATACAAGAAATAAACTTCAGAGACTGCAGTATATAATGAGAAACAGCTGCCACATGACAGTCTGTTTTGACTGGCTGTGGAATTCACACATGCATTGAGTTGCTAGGTCCTGGTATTTAGCTTTTCAGGCATGCCTGCTCTACCTCCCGGGATATTTAGCTACTATCCAAGACAGCCTACTTCTCTGAGTGCAAATGTCATTCTCTCATGTCCTCTCTAATTAAAATAGAAGTTACTTAGACCCTATGGAAAACATTAAATATGAAAAAAGTATAATTTTCTTTAACTTTCAGTGATACAAGAGGTGAAGAGAGGGACACAATTATGAAGAGGGAGTAGTTCCAAGAATAGGTGTTTAACCTATGATAGAAATATGACGCCCACAGTGACCTTTTATCATATTGTTTTTGTAGAACAAGCATGTATATTGCTTTCCTGAAAGTTCAGAATTTTTTTTCTTTTCCCAAATAAATTTCACATTTATGGGTCATAATCTTCCTCAATTTTACTGGCTACATCAACCTTATTGGCAGACCATTGCTAGATTCAGAATTTGAGTCATTCATTTTTTTTAATAAACATGTATGACCAGGCTCAGCTGCTAATCTTAAGGAGTACACAGTTTAATTGGCAAGATGAGATGTGTATAGTAGGCAGATGCTGAGAACACAGACTCTAAAAGACTGTGCTGGAGAATGGCAGAGGGAAGGCTATAGAACAGATGAGTGATGGAACATGAAGGAGCTTCATGCCAAGCACAGGGATTGTGGTTAGCACAGAGGTGAACGATAATGACTGAACCCCTAAACAGAAAAATAATTTGATAAGATTTGTGTGTTAGATTACCCTTTTAGAAGTATGGAACATAGATTGTAAAGTAGAGTATCCAGGAATTAAGGGAAAATTCAACTGAAACTAGGTGTCTATAGGATAATAGCTAGAGAAAGGTATAGAGTCAAAGCTAGAAAAGGACTTTTAGAAAATAAAAGTTTATGGAACAGCAAGAGTATGTATGGAAAGGGAAAACCCCAAAGAAAAATGGATGTTGAGGATCCAGGGAAAAGAAGGTCAATAAATAGGAAGTTCTAGGATCCAGATATTATGCAAAAGAATACTCTATGGGGTAAAAATGGGAGCTCATAACCCACTTGAATCAAATTGTGAAATATGATATATCAAGAACTATGTAATGTTTTGAACAGCCAACAATAAAAAATTAAAAAAAAAAAAAACAACACTTAACACAGTCTCTAGCACATAGTCAGCACTAAGAAAAAAAAAAAGAATACTCTGTGGAAAAACAGAAGAACTTCTGTCACTAGTGGGCTGAAATTGGGAATGCTTATACAAGCATCAATTTAAAATCCTCTGTTTTTGCTTTCATTCACTCAACACATGACCACTCATATCCTGAATCCTGCCCCTTCCCTCCAAAAAAGAAAACCCACCTTTAGTGTCTCAGACATCTGCAATGTGTGTTTCCTGTAAGAATCATGGGGTCATTAAATCATTAAGGCTGCATAGACAGCATTCCCAAAAGAAGAACTTGATTATAAATTTGAAAGTTTGAATGTTCCACCCCTATGACCTGATTCACAAATTATAGCAATGTTTTTATTAGATAGTTACAGAAGAGTTGAAAATGCTCATTCTTTACTTAATATACAAATTATTTAATCCAAATAAGTAACTATTAAAACTGGAAAGAGATATTCCTGTTTTTCCCATTCAGAGCTCATAAATACTAGACTTTTCTGCATGGTATAAATTTGAAAACATTTTTGTGAGAGACTTAAATGTTTTTGAAACCATATCATAAAATGAAATGCAGATGTGCAATTATGTTCATAAAATAAAATGTATCTCTATTTTTATTTAAAAGATTGAACCTAGTTTTCCCTGCTCAAAAAAAAAAAAAAATCCCTTCTTATAATTTCAAGTCAAATGACAGAGAAAGTTACACTGGTTAAGTAAAACCTCTTTTATCTGGCAGGGTCTCAAATAGATTGTATGACCCACCATTTGCACACCTGAATAAGTAAATGACTAATTGATGTTCAGGGCTTGAATTAGCTTTCTAATGCTGTGTAACAGATTATTACAAACTTAGTTACTTACAATTATAGACATTTATTATCTTACAGTTCCATGAGTCAGAAGTTCCAGCCTCCACATCCAAGCCTCCTCAGGTGGTTGGCAGAAATCACCTCTCTGTGGTGATAGATCTGAGGTTTCCTCCCAGATCCCAGATGTTTCTCACCATCGTGCACTCTCTTTAGGCATCTCATGCACAGGGCAAGCAGGGAGAAAAGTCAAAAAGTCTCTCCCATGTGTGTTAACAATACATATTATATGCATGGGTTTTTCATGTATAGATCTATATATATATATAGTAATAATCACAACAGTGACATATTCCAACACACTTTGCTATATTTTATCCATTAGAAGCAAGTTTTATTTTTCATCCATAGGGCCACATGAACATAGGGCCACTCCAAGGTCTATCGCTTACAGTCCAGTCCCCATGAAAAACACAACATTTTGGTAAATGAAAGGAAAATTTATTTATTTTAATGGAATTTTGAAGCCAAGCACAACCAATGACATTATACTGCACCAATAATATTATTTTACAAATATCTGTCTAATTTCCTATATTTACCTTTTATAGATGTAAATTCACTGTTATCCATTAAAGAAAAAGAGTAAGAAAAGAACGGGAGGGAAGGGAAAGAGAAAAGAAGATGGTAAAACATAAATTGCATATTAAGAACAAGAAGAAAACATATGAGATATTTTCTCTTGCTTATCATTGGAACAAGTGGACCATAATTTGAGAAGGGCAATCATAAAAAAATAGTAAAATTAGCACTAGTAAAGGGTATTAAAGAATAACATCACAGAGAAAAGAAAACACACCTACTTATAACACAAAATTCTGCATAAATATCTGTGGCTTCTCAGGGACTCTGAAGTCTCTCCATGAACCCAAATATAGAATTCTTGCCAAATATTAAAAAATTTATTACCTATATTTAGCATAAAAGTCAACCAATTCATTTGTGTTTTACTCAATAAATCATGGGTATTTTTAACAATTTAGATTATAGAATAAATCATGTATGGCACATTGAGTTACCTAGTGCTCCCCAAAAGCATTGAAAGGATACACTGGTATAATCTGAGAGATGATATTAATTGGCAAACAAACTTTTTATAAAGGTTTATAGCAACATATTGCTTTTGTATACTTGCATATATTTAGAGAAATACTAAATGTGTATTGTTTATATTAATGCATTCATCAGTTTTATTTATTTTAGTTTTTATTGATATTAAATGAATTTCTGGTTGGCTAATTTTTATTAATTTCTGGTTGGTGGCTCCTAATAAAATGTAAGGCAGAGACAAAATCAAGCTTGCTTAAGAATAGGCATCAGAAAGTTCATGAAAGAAGGGCTAAGAAATAAAGTACTAAGATGTAGTCAGACGCTTTGTAGTGTTGGCCATAATTTTCATGTACTTATAAGGCTAGAGTTTTACTATCTTACATGAAGCAGCCACCTCTTATGTTTTTCTCTACTTTGATCTGGGCAGATCTCTAAGTCTATAGAATAACTTCAAGAGAATATGATTGCAGAACCCACAGGGATATACTGGGTGGGATAATAGAGCATTTTGCATTTACATTCTATTTTTGTTTAAAAGAAATATTTCTTTTCTACTGCAAGATATATTCTTGAACAGCAGTATGATGCAATGATCAATTCAAAAATCAGAAAGATTGGGCTTGATTTCCAGATCCATCAAATTACTACCTAGTCATTTTATTCAGATAGATTTCCTTAATTATAAAGTGAGACTAAGAGTTGTTGTGTTTCTCATAAAGTAAATATTTAATAGAGTGATTTTTATTGTGGTTGTTGTCATTATTTATAGTAGCAAAATCAGCATCATTATCCAAAGGAAAATTCCAAGTGGGGAACACAAAGTTATCTTTCAACAAAGACATAGAGAAGAGCCATGATGGAATATGGAAAGGGTAATTAATACTGAGTCAATACTTCCAAGAATACTATAGGTATCAACTAGATCTCTACTATCATTTTCTTATTGGGTTGTCATATTCTATATCCATTACAAAATATTTTTTTTATCTTCAGAATGCTATTTTATGCTCAATTTAGCAACATATCTTTGAAGCAGGAAAAGTCATCCTAACAAAACCCAGCCCAGATGATACATGTCAATGTTAGATGTCAGCTATGGGCAGCTTCTAACCCATCTATGTTGAGACCAAGTGGCTTATGTTGCCTCTATATCCTGTTTCTAAAATGAGCTAAACAGGTTTATTCTTTCCTCTTCAGCTAATTAGAGAGGGAAAAATCTGACACCTGTGATAAATAACCCAGCCTCACAAACAACACATCTGGAAAAT
Organism: Marmota flaviventris; assembly: GCF_047511675.1. NCBI lineage: Eukaryota > Metazoa > Chordata > Mammalia > Rodentia > Sciuridae > Marmota > Marmota flaviventris. The sequence continues at coordinate 37,632,897 of NC_092506.1, read as the reverse complement.
GTATCAAGCGTTCCATGGGAAATAAATCTGGAAATATACTCGGTAAATCATGGGTGTTTTGAAAGTTTAGATGGTAGAACAAAACAAATTATTTGTAAAAAATGAAAGTTTTTAAAAATGAGATTTCTCCCATGGTAATTTTTCCATGGACTAATAATTCATGGTGTTTTGTTTTCTCTAGACTCTGGAAAATTAAGGAGAGAAGGAAAAATAGGAAAACATAATCCAGAGTTTAGAAGTATTCGTGTGCAAGGCTCAGCAGCTGTGCTTCTAATTATACAAGGGGAGGCCTTTGGAATGGCCATTTCCAAGTGCTTAGCTCATGCCATTGGAAACTACAGGGGTGCATTTGTTTTTTTAAAAAAATCCACTTGGTTGTTGAGTAATATCTTTCTTTTTCTCAATAACAATAACATGTTGTAATTAAAAAATCTACAATAAATTTATTCTAGACAATATACTTGTGTGTGTGTGCATTTGGATTAAATATCACCTAGACACAATTTTATATACATTTTCACACCTTTATATGAATTTCTTGCTTCTTTTCAACATACATACATTTATTTTGCTAATATGAGATCATAATAAATGATATTTTAAACAATTGTAATGTACAATATCTTGTGGTCATCTCTATACCAATAAATACACACTTTTTTATTAATTTTTTATCTTGTACAAATTTATAGGGTATAACAATTTTATACATGGATATAATGTGTAGTGGTCAAATCAGGGTAGTTAACATTTCTAGTTCCTTAAACTTTTCCTTTTTGTTAAGTTTTGATTAACCCATGACAATTATATATATTTATGGGATACAGTGTGAAATTTTAATACTTGTCCAATACATGTAGTAATCTCTTTAACATTACTTTGTGTTTGGAGTCTTTGTGCTCCTCTCTTCTAATTGTACATAAAACATATACTAGGTTATTTTATATATCTAGTAGTCATCCCACTGAGCTGTAGAATCCTAGAATTTAACTCCATTTGTGTTTTGGTACCTGTTACCCAAACTCCCTGTACCTTCCTCCAGCCTTCCCCACCTCTCATCATCACTACTTAAGTGAAATAAGTCAGATACAGAGAGACAGTTGTATGTTCTCTCTGGCACTTTCATTTTTATGATTGACAATTATAAAAAACTGGGTACTCTAGGATTTATTTAAAGTCTCCTTTGGTTAACAGTATTATGAATAAAGACTGCTATGCTATAGTTTTGTTATATTCATATTTTCATTTTAGTATAAATTTCTGGAAGTAAAATTTCTGCATCAATGAAAATGGATGTGTTTTTAAATTTTTGTTACATAACTTATAGTCAGATTACTCTCCTTAGAGCTGTAATAGTTTATATCACCATTTGGGACTTATGTAATACCTATTTTTCTATATGTGTATTGGCAATGAAACTTACTTTTTTATTTTTATAAAGGATATTCAATCTGATGCTTTTAAATCTATATTTCGGTATGGGTTAATTTTGTATGTTTGATTACTTATTTAGTTAAAAATTCTTTTTATTGATTAATATTCTTTTCAGAACTGTCTAGTTATGTCATTTGTTGACTTTGTATGACTCTATCCTTCTCTTGTTTATTTTAAAAAATTTGTTGTAAGTTAAGGATGTCTTATTTCATTGTATTTAGCACAAACATTTTTCCAGCTTCGTATCTTTAATATAGTTTTTGCCACTTTGTTTGCAGTGTTTTGGCTACGTGGAAATTATACAATTTATTCTAGCAATTTCTATTTAAAGATATGGTTTCTGCCTTTGCTTGTTGCAAGCATAGAAAAAAGCATTTCCCAAACACCAAATAATAATATCACCACATACATTTTATTTTTTAGAGAAAGCATCACATTCTTCAGTCTATCTGAGATTTACTTTACCATAAGGTATGATATGAGATTTCACATTCATTCTCCATCTCAAAAAAAAAAAAAAAATGGTTATCTAGTTGTATGAACTCCATTTATTGGGGGGAGCTTATTTTTTTAACATTTTGTCCTTGTTTTTGCATCTATTTTGACATCATTCTGGTTTGCTTTACAATATAATATATTAAGAGTCAACAGTGCAAGTACCCAGGTAGATAATTCTTACTTTCTCTTTGTATTTTTCTTTAAATTTGATATGGTGTAAGTTTATCATATGCTTGAAAGAGAATCTTGAGTATTCAATGAAAGTGACATTTTCATCAAAGTTGAGAATGAAAGGAAAAGATCTTTCATGAGGCAAAGAACTAATACTGCATGCAAAATCCTCAAAACTTTGCCTGACTGTGGAATGTAGTCATCACTGTTTTTATTATGAATTTCTCAGGGCTTTGGATTTTTAACAATTAATCTAACTATAAATTTAACACTTCAATGTAGTAGAAATAATCAGTTACACCATGCCAAATACTAAACATAGGAAGTTGGTAAAACTTTGACCTTGAGTTCAAGAAAATCAACCTTGGTCTAGTAGAGGTAGTGAGTATGCAAGTAAATACAAACAATTCAGCAGACGATGATGAGATACTGACCCCAAAGATAGCACAGAGGGTAGAGTTATTCATCTATTAAAAAAATTAAAGGAGGCAGGGAGTACTTTAGTACTCTGAGTACTTTACAGGAAAGGATGATATCTGAGTGAATTCTGATGAGAAAATGTGAATTAAATGGGCAAGCAGACAGAGTGGTTGAGGCGGGGAGTTCAGCATTAAGACTTCCTTGAATTTTGCTGAATAAATAAATTTTCCATCCTTTATATATCCAAAATATTTCACTCATTCTCATTACAATCACAGTAGTTAATATTTATTGAGATTTTATGATGTGCCAGACAGTATATAAACAATTTATAAGGATAAAACATTTAATTTGTTCACCCCAGCCACCTGTCAGCTAGGTCTTATTATTAGCTTCATTTTATGGATGAAGAAATTGAAGCACATTAAACTTAAGTTACTTGACCAAGCTGGTGTCTGTCAGAGTGCTCACATAGCAGTTTGGCTTTAGAATCCACACTGAGAACTATTATATAACACATTGCCTCTTGGCATATATCAAATTTAACATTTGTCAGAAATATTTACTATACAAAATAAATGTAATAGTTATGTATCACCTATGGTCCTTAGTAATTTACATTAACCTAGAGTATATGTATGTATGTCTGCATACACATTGATTCAAAATCTAGAAATTGCAGGTCTCTTTCTCCATTCTTTTAAAAACAAATGTGGTAGATATACGCAATGGACTATTACTCAGCCATAAAGAAAAATTACTTTATGAGATTTGCAAGTAAATGGATCTGAAGACTATCCATGCTAAGTGAAATACGTCAGTCCCCAAAAGCCAAAGGTCAAGTGTGTTTGCTGATATGTGGAAGCTAGTCTACAGTAAAGGGTTTGGGGAGGAGAAGAATAGAAGTTCAGTAGACTTAATAAAAGGGAATGAAGGGAAGGGAGGGGGATAGGAAAAAGAATGATGACAGAATAAATCTGACATAATTCTCCCGTGTGCACATATGAACACACTCCAATGAATACCTCCATCATGTAGGTCCACAAGAATGGAGTCCTAATTAGAATAAGATATATTCTATTAATATATAATTATATTAAAATGGATTCTACTATCTTGTAAAACTAAAAAGAATCAATATAAAAAAATGTAGCCTCAGTAACAATCTAATTCGAATCTAGTGTCCTGTTCTCCAACCTGACATTCAACTTAGTATTGTGAAAAAAACTATGCTTCTGGTTCAGAGAACCTCAGATTGATTTCTAGCATTGAACTTGTTATCAGCCTCCCTAAATTTGCTCACCTTAACTATTTTTCTGTTTCTCAGTTAATGCCTCTATCATCTTCTGTGTCGTATAAATTGAAAATGTGTGGGTAAAACATTTGTAACTTTACAGTGTATGCAGCTAGGAATCTGTGGCTGCAGAGTAGATCCTTTAGCCTTAAGTTTTTTCTCACTATATGGTTTGGTTGAAAAAGGCACTTTGCAATTTTTTAAACTAACCTCCCACTCAATGATAAACATGGTATGAAAATATCAATTTTTCTAATAAATATTCATTCATTATATTTTATGAAGCACTGTCATTAAAGCCAGGAAAGTCATTATTGTTCCCTTAAATTAGGATATGTCTTGTTATAGAGTCAGAAGTAAATAGAACCATAACACAAGAAGTTTTAATTAATTCTGCCTCTACTAATTTTCTACTGGTAGGATCACATGAACACACTATTCAAACTGTACTTGGTAAATAATTGAAGGAAAGAAATGAAATGGCATTTATGTAAGTACCAAAGTTATTATTAACATATAATGTTATTAACATATAACATGTTAACATATAGTAACATATAACATTTTATATAAATATACAATAACTTAAGTACTGTCATAGATGCTATCATCTTTTTCTTATAAGAGACAATAGCCCCTTACTACATATGAATCATTAAACTGATTTTGTTTACAAAGTTATCTCTTAAAGAGTATATATATATATATATAAAACAATTGCAGCAGTTTAGTAAACATCTGTTAGATTCCAAGAAATTTTGTACAGGATATCATTCTGTTTGCTCTTACAATGTCCTGGTGAGGTACACAGAGCTACCCTCATTATGTGGATGAGGACGTTAAAGCTCTGAGCAGCAAGTAGGAGGAAGAAGGACCAAGATTTGAACCTGTTATAATTGGCTTCAAAATACACATTCTTTATCATACACTTTGCTAGTCAGAAAGTTTTTCAAAGGAAATGAAGTAAAATAATAATAATTTATGGACATCTATACAGTCCATAAAGAATGACCATGAATGTCTTGTTAACAGAAATTCCAGTATGGAATAAAATATTTTTGGTCCACTTACCCAAGTCCTAGACACAGGAGAGGAAAAATATTGTCTATTTAACTTGAACTCCTCAGCTGAGTGTAAGCAGTTTGGTTGCAGAGCCAGAGTCCTGCCACTCATTACTAATGTCCCCTTTTTCTGTGGGAGGGCTGGCTTCCCAATGTCTAGTTTTCTCAACTACCAGATAATTTTAGGATAAATGATCCCTAGTTGAATAATAGAGCCAATAAGTTTCCAGCACCTAATGAAAAAAATGTCCGTAGTGCTTTAAGGGGAAAGTCTTGTTTATTTCTGAGGTTAGCAACAATCATAAATATTTGAGTTCATGCAAAATTCCAAAAAGTCCTGTAAATGTGGAACCAATTTTAAAGCAAGAAGTAAGGACCAGTTTATAAAACTATTAGCCCAACATCTGTGATCTATGATAGGAGCAGAGAAAGACTTTGGTTAGACAGAAGATACCATATATAGGAATGGAACTTCAGTGGAAGATAAACATTGGTAATTTGGAAGGAGTGTTTTTATCTTCTGAGTAGTGTTGATTTGTTTTAATATTTACTTATAAAGACTAAGGTGTACATTTTACTATATTATCGTCTATACAGACTCTAAGAAAGAAAAAAAAAAACATGACAGAATTCTCCTTGCTGGGATCACTAATGGCCTATAAAATGACTATTTGGATTATTTTATAATTTTGTGATCCCAATAAACTCAATGCCCTCAGAATTTATATACAAAGAATGAAAAATAGACTCAAGAGATAATACATATAAATATCAGAATGAAATTTATCCGATTGGGTCAAGGTACCCTTTAAGATGAGGACTGAGGATCTAATATGATCATATACATGCAAATACAAATTTAGTTGGTTTATGATGAATTTGTACAGCTTTTAATCTTATTATTAAATATTTTCACAAAATAAAGAGGCAAAGACAGGAGAAAGAGTACTAAATTTGCTTCTAAATATACAAAAATAGCAATAGACTTTACCTAAATGTCATGATGCTCCAAATACACTCATTTCCCCTTCATCTATAGACCTCTTCAGTATATTCTGAGGCTCCAATTGTGGTTGGTGGAAAAAATTTATTGGTGTAATAGAGGTAGGATTTTTAGAGATTAAAAACACAGAAAACAAGTATTTTTGCTGTTTTGTACAGACAAAGAAATCACAAAGCCCTCAAAGGGGAAGAATTGCTCCAGGTTGTATGGTCTGTTAGTTTCAGAGTAAGGATTAGACATGAGGCATCTTGATTTCGAGCTCAGTATTCAATAAACCCTATAAACATGTTCTTTGGTTGCTCAAATGCAAACAATATCCATATATATGACATCAGGGATTATGCCAGTTTACTGTTCAGAGGGAGAAAAACTTAGTTGATCTCATGAATGTCATGGTTTATTAAGACTCACAGGAAAAAATAAGCAGGTAATCATACAAGTAATTAAGTAGTTATAAAATGGAAAAGAGGCTATAAAGGAATTTAATGCTTGAAAGTATGCAACAGAAGACTTTAGTATAAAGCAAGGAGAGAAGCAAGATCTCTCTAAGAAAGAGGCACTTAAACTGCAACTTACAGAGTGACAAGGTGTGAATGACATGAACCCTGTTGGAAGAGAAATTCACGTACAGAAAAGCTCAAGGTGGCAGCAAGGTAGACACCTGGGAGAAACCAAGAGAAGGCCAGTGTGCTGGGTGTGATGAAGGATGGAGGATTAGGGTCACGAGATGAGGCCTAATCAGAAAATGGCCTTGTGAGCTCCATCAATAACTTCTTAAAGCCAAAGAAAAGCCATTGAAGATCTACAAGCAAAGATAAGTAAAATGACCTAATTTACATTTTCAAAATATAATTTTCTTACATTATTTTAATCAGATTTTTTTCTCCACTGTGACCAAAACAGTGGAAAATATGAAGGAAGAAAGTTTATTTGGTGCTCACAGTTTCAGAGGTCTCATAGATGGCCAACTCCATTGCTCTGAACCCAAGATGAGGCGGCACATCATAGCACAAGGATATGGAATAGGAAGGCAGCTCAGGACACAGCAATCAGGAAGCAAAGAAAGAACTCTGCTCACCAGGGAGAAAATATAAACCCCAAGGACACACTCCCAATAACTTATCTCATTCAGCCACACACAGTCTGCATGTTACTGCCCAATTAATCTATACCGGTTGTCAATCCACTAATTAGGTTAAGTATCTCATAACCCAATCATTTCAACCCTGTACGTTCTTGCATTGACTCACATGTAAGCTTTGGGGGACACCTCATATCTAAACCACAAAATACTTGGCTGAAATTATATTTGAGGGAGGAAGTTGAAAAGAATTGGTGTCAACTTAAACTATGTTAATGGTGAGAATGATGGGAAGTGGGATGATTTAAAACCTGTTTTGATGCTAATCAACAAAATTGGATTGCTTATTAGTTATGAGAAGTGAAGGAAGCCAATGTATTAGAGATATATTTCGGGTCTGAGAGTTGAACATCTGGTTATATAATGGTGCCATTATTGATTCAGGGAAGAGAAGATAAAGAACAAGTTTCAAGGTGGATGCAATGGTACACCTGTAATCCCAGCAGCTCAGGAGGCTGAGGCAGGAAGATTGTGTGTTCAAAATCAGCCTCAGCAACTTAATGAGCCCTCGGCAACTTATTAAGGGCCTAAGCAACTTTGCAAGACCCTGTCTCTAAATAAAATATTAAAAGGATTGGTGATGTGTCTCAGTTGTTAAATGCCCCTGGGTTCAACAAAGTGTCAATGAAGTGATGGAAGGTAGTCAGAAAATCAGTTCGGAGGATAGTGTTTGATCCATTAAATTTGCATTGGCATATGGTAAGATGAGAATGGTAGTCATAACTGTAACTCAGAAGAATGTTGTAGAAATAAAATATTGATTATTATTGGTATATGGGTGAATTTTCAAATCAATGTGAATGAAAGAAGTTGATTAAGCAGAGTGTGAAGTGAGTTGGGAAGACAGAACAAGATTGAAGTCTGAGAAATTCCAACATTAAATAGATAGGGGATAGTTAATGGGCAAAGATAGAAAATAAAATTAGGAGGAAAAAAAGATAAGGTACATACTGTCATGGAAAATAGGAGAATGTAAATATCTTAACCTCATGATTTCAACATTTTTCTGTATATTATAAGCATAAAATTTCAAAGAAGCCCACATGTCCTTCAGATCTTTCCTGTTATAAGCTAGAGGTACAGATGTGGGCAGGTTATTAAAACTTTCTTATCTATAAAGTGAGAGTAATAATTTCTTCCTTTATATTAGGTGATGGTGGACATCAATTAGAATAACACATAAACTGTTTACTTTGTAAACTGTGAAGTATTATACATATGCAAATATTTACTATTAGTCTATAAGATTTTATTTATTACTGATTTCAATTGTTACTATGATACCTAATTTACAAATGGATCTAACCTGATAAATATGAATCACATTATTAGACTTTATTTATTAGGTTAACACCTTGGGTGTGTGTATATAGTAGGCTTAATGAACAATAACTAATATTTAATTTCATTAGAGCAATGTCTCCATGTTGGGTAAGTCAAGGTAAAAATGGGAAAATAAGGAAGTGATATGCGTAGGAAAACAGTGAAAAAGAGGATAGTGTTCACCATGACTATAGCACTTGTTAGAGACCTAAAATTAGATTAAAACTAAATGAATGAATATTTTTTGCTCCATATATGTTCCTCTCTTCAGTACTATGAAAAACACTTTTTACTTTGCTGTACTATTATCTTTTCCTTTTGCTGAAGGCTGATATCTTCTTTAATTCTTGGAATATTCTTTTCCTCTTCCCCCTTGTCCATGATGGGGAGTTTCTTGGGACTCTAGCCATGTTGAACAATAGTTAGCATTTGTTATGCCATTATGCTGCCTTGTATCCTGGAGGGACAAGAGAAAGCATACAACCATTTCATATGGAAAGAGGTAACTCCATACCAATAGTTGTTGGGATCTGAGGAAGGAAGAATTAGAAGGTACATAGTTCCAGATTTCAAATCAGGTGTATTCTAAATCTAGTGATTGAGCCTGTCACAGGTAGGACTTAGAAAAACTCTCCATTCAGGGAGATCCTCTTTAAATTTGTGAGCCTAATATTTTACTAGCACTCGACAGCTGTCAAACTTAATGAGTTCCTAATAAAAAGTGTTTGTCACCTTTGGTCCTTTAAAACTGTTATTTAAAGTGATCAAATTATTGGTTGGTGATGGATAGGAAAATAAATCAAGTCATGGACTAATGTGACAGACATTGAAAGAACCAATGAGAAATGCTCAAGAAACTCAGAAGGTAACATGATTAGGCTTCCCACATTACGGGTCCAGCTCTGCCTGAAATAACTAAAATTTTCTCAAATCCTCCAAGTTCTCAGGGGTAAAATTTTAATGATAATATTTATTCTTCTACATAGTATATGTTAAGCAACACTTGTATGTCCCAGTTGGTCCTTTCTGTGATTTGTTGCCACTGTTCATTAAGAATTTATGGCAATTTAAAAGCAGAAGGAAGCAGAGATGAAGATATGATCTCAGTTCTTTCCAAAGTTAATTAATGCAATCCTCAGACCATATAGAAACACCAATTGCACTGATGTTGTCAGTATATTTGTTTCAAACAGAGAATCATCAATTAATGTCACAAGTTTAGTGTTATTATTTTTAATATTAGTGTAAGGGTGTAAAAGAAGATTTAGTGAGAAATGTGACCCTGTGAATTCTCAACTTTTGGAAGTGGGAATTATCAATGACATCAAAAGGCGACTAGGAGGAGATGTGATACCCATTCAAATACTACTGCATTTTTTTGTGTCATTTAAATTCTCAAGAAAATACTGATAGGTGTTCTTCTAGCTCTTAATGAACATGAAAAATTGTGCTTAATGGTTTTGAATCCTTTTAGGGTTTCTAATTACTTTATTATTTCCTTAACTTTACAAATAACTGAATGAGAGACTTCAATATTGATTGAATCTTGGAATATAGGCTGGCATATAAAAACGATTAGCAGCATTTTTCATCAGTAGTTGAAATTGCTTAGGAGAAAGAATCATGCAAACTGAAGGAATAATTGTGTTCAATAATTTAAAAGGCATCAGCCAGAAAATTGTTTAGAAGATGACATATTCTAAAACAAATTTTCTCAAATTAGGATCCCTGAACCAGCAACATGAGCATCACCTGGGCATTGTTAGAAATGCTGAATGCCAGACCTCCTGAATCAGTTTCTTAGGGATAGGACCCAGAAATACTTTTTTAAAAAATAAGCCTGAAATTGGAGTGCTGGTAATATTTGCTAATGATCTTGAGGAATACTTTTTTCTCTTAGATAAAAGGAATTCCTCATTTTTAGATATTGCTGGAAAATAACATTCTATCTCTGCTCGTCCTCATGTCTCTGTTCTAGGCCCTTAATATTTTTCCTTTTGTTTTTAGTATTTGATTTGGGAAGTAGTTTTCAAATCACAAAACAGAACAGCTTTCCAGTGGTTTCTTTCATAGTGGACGTATTTCAAGAATAAATTTTAGGACAAAAATATAAGCCTAATTTTTCCCCCATTTTTCAAAAGAGGAATCTTGGGTCTAGTTTGACACCAACAAGTTAATATGTGGCAGCGCCAACCGTTGCACTCACTACATATTCTAAATTCATGCCTAGTGTTCCCATTCCATTGCTCACTCCTGTGGGTTGATATCAATTCCATCATGTGCTTTGGGGAAACAATCCCTAAATTCTCATTCACCACATAAGAAAGAGGTGCAGAGTGTTTTTTGTGGATTATCCAAAAGCCACAAAGGAAGCAGTAATGCCAGGAACATTGTGACTGCAAGAGAGACCTAAAAAAATGGATTGATTAATGAAATTCAACCACCAGAAAGAAGCCACCAATCCTCACTTTGCCCTGGCATTTTTATTCTGCATTTAATACTTTTCCTAATTCTCTCTTTCTGAAGAATGTCTATTTATATTTTCGTGTCAACTGTGGCTAGCTCTTTCTCTGTTAACTTACCCCAAGTAATACTAAACTACATTAGTTGCTCTTACAGCACCCTATTTGTTTCCCTTCACCCTGTACTAGTACTGTTTGATTGTCTGATGGGAAGTCCAGGGCCAAATCTATCATGCCCAGCAGTTTACCTTCTGAACTACTGAGCACAGAACTTAACACACAAATTTTAATTAATATTTTCTGAAAAAAGTATATATGTTTTTATAATTTTATCTTTGACTGTATATCTTAACTATCTTCTCTTTTTCTTAGGAAAGATCACACCTAAAGTAACTCCTTTGAAAGAATGTATAGAGCCAAAAAACATATTTTTGTTGTCTTTTCTGACACAGGTCCATCTGTGGAAAAAAGTGTATCTTTCTATTGGACACTAATATCTCATTTTAAGTCTTATATACTTTCCATTCTGACATCATCAAAGATGTAGAACATCGGAGCACTAGTACTTCTATATAATAAGTCATATTTTCATTTTTAAGTTTTCCCTGTTCACACTGTTCATCCAACTTTCATTCTGTTCTGGATCTAGAAGATCTTGTATTAGTTGATTCTTAAGATACTGGGAGAATTCATCCAGCTCTCAATATCCAAAAAAGTGTCAACAATTACTCTTCTTGTAGTATTTCAGTCATCCAGGCAAATTATTCAGAGTTTTTCCAGAGCAAAGAATAATGTTATTTGTTCTCCATTACTTTTCTAAGAAAGTTCAAAATGTTCCTGGTATTTTGAACACAAAAAGCAGCTAGTCTTAAGTCCATGGACAATTGCAAAGACCTAAAGAATAACAATGTATACATATATACATATATCTTTGAAAGTCATAGTGACACTATAATTAAGTACCACCAATATTTCCATTTTTCTCAATAAATCCAATATTGAAACCTCTTCCAAGACCCACTGATATGCAGTTATGTAATAGACCTGAATATGTTAATTTTCAAATTGATGCTTCCAGCCTTGATCTTTTTCTGAATTTTCTTTTAGGTATAGGATTAGCTGTTTCAGAAACCAAGAAACGTTCTTCTTCCAATATTTTCTACATTGGTTGATGACATCATTTTTGACCCAATAGCACAATAAGTCCTTTCACTTGTCTTCCTGCAACCCCCCATACTGCCTTTAAACCTAGCTTTCACGTTTCTTCCCTGGACTAATTCAGCTGCTTTCTCTCTCTCCCTCTCCCCTACTATTACTTTATTATTGGATCTTGTCACCCTGTTTCCTTCTTCCATTATGGTCCTCTTGTATTATCCATTCCTTATATTAGATTAGATTATCCTCTTGCTAGCCTCTCTCTGACAGCCTAATCTATAATGTTTACCATGTCTACACAGACCTGCATAATCTTCTCACTGACTCTTCATCTCCCTCTCACTATATTCTGTTCCCATGGACTATCCCCTATTCCTAACATCAGATCTACCTTAGGCTTTTGTACTGGCTATTTTCCTGGCCTGGAGTCTTGTCCAAGACCTTCACCTGGCTGGCTGCTTAACAGTTCAAGTTCGTATGTGGCAGAGCTAACCTTTGCACCACAGGGTTCTGAAACAGACCCTGCTTAACCATTCTGCTTTATATTTATTCCTTGTCTTCACATGATATTTTTCATTGTATTGCCCTACTTTCTTTATTTTTTTATTAGCTAAAATTATCTTATTTATTAATTTGACTAATGTTAATTTTGCTATTTCCAAGTAATGACAGATTGCCTTACTTACCATGAAAATTATGATATTTCACAAATACAACATAAGCATGCAATATATATCCTTCTGTAATTGGATTTGTTTCAATCACTGTGACTCCTTTGAGGTTCATTCAAAGTTGTTGCACATATCAATAGTTTGTTTCTTTTTATTACTGAGAGATATTTTATGATACCTATGTTCTAACATGTATTTAATAGGAGTTTCCACTCCGGGTGTAAAGTTACTAGAATTCTTGTGTGAAAATAAGTCTTCAATTCTATTGGGTAAATGTCCAACTGTGCAAGAGATAGGTCACATGGTAAGTTCAATTTTATTTTTGAAAGGAACTGTCAAACTATTTTCCAGGGTAGCCATATCATTGAAAATTCCCAACAGCAATGAATAAGTGATCCTGTTTTCCTGCATGCTCATCAGAATTTGTTGTTGTTATCATTTTCCATTTTAGTTTCAGCATCTTAAAATATAGTTGAAACAACATAGATTTGCTCATTTTCATTTTAAATTTTTTTAAATTATATATTTTCATTTACTTTTTATTTTTAAATTGATACGTGAAAATATACATAGTAGTGGGAAAATTAAATACTTTCTAAACAAAATATTTAGTAAATAATTTACTCACAAATAAGCCAATTCCCTCTTGGGGTACTTGAACCAAAAATAGAATTTTCAATATATATCACATATGAAAATAAAAAAGAATACTAATGTGAAACAATTAAAAGATTAAAAAACACAGCCAATATTCAAGAAATAATTTTCCCTAATTTTTTGGTATACACAGTAATTTTAGCTCCAATGGTTAAAAACTAGATTTTTGAAAATTTATAATATAGCTTCACAAATTGCCAGCCTTCTTAACAAAATGTTTGTATAGTTAAAATTATAATACAAAAATAAATTGAACAAATTTATTAAGCATTAGAAATAAAAATCACAGTAAGTAAAATTGTTGGGGAACGCTTTAGTCCAAACAAAGAACTCATATAAACACAAAATCAAATAAAATTATTAGTGGCAAGAACCAGAAAAATAAGAGTATAAATAAATAGTAAAAGTCTTCCTACAGCTTGATTGAATCATGAATGTCATACACAACTGGAAATGTGAACTATAACATTATGTATTCTGGAAGCCAATTAAGTTCAGTGTTAAACAAGGTCATTGATGTAGCAGTAATCTTCTCTGTGGCTGGTAACATGACTAGGCCTGCTAGTTCTTAATTAATAATCATGATTCACATTAAAACCATTAGCACAATGAGAAAATTTGAGAGCCAATTCAAGAGAATCAAAGTGGCCTTGAAAGAAATGGAAAATGGATGAGAATCTGTCATCCTTTTTTTTTTTTTTTTCTGACTGTTCTCTTCAGTTTGGTTGAACTCCATTCATTGAGTGAACACCTATCAACAAGGTGATGAGTGATGAAGTTCAAGATCCGTGGCTTAGTCTATCTTAAAGTATTTTTGAGCACAGAAGGCCAAATGCAACCTGCATAGGCCTAGAACTCAGAACCACACACTCTTGCACTGGGACATGTTCTAAGCTGCAGTGTGCTTCACAGTAGGTACTAGACACTTATGGCCTTTTAATATTAATTAACAAAAATTAAATATAAAGGCTTTTTTTCTTAGATGCTCTAGTCACATTTCAAGTGTTCTATAGTCCTATTTAGCTAATGGCTACCATTTTCAGAGAAAACAGAAAACTTCATCACAGTGAAAATACTGTTAGCCGGTCGTGTTCTATCATTGCAACTCTAGAGAAAAATGGAAATGTGTTAAGTAATAAAAGGAAGAATTCCAGACAAGCACTTGAAAACATTGTATTCGTTTTGGGGGAATCATGAACTGAGTGGCTTAAACAAAAGAAATTTATTGTCTTATAATTCTGGAGATTAGAAATCTGAGATCAAGTATCAGCAAGGACATTAACCCTCAGAAGGCACTTGAAACTCTCCTAGGCCTCACTCCTAGTTTTTGGTAGTTGCTTGGCTGATATAACTCCTATCTTCATGACATTGGTTATGAATGTGTGTCTCTGTGTCCAAAATTCCCCTTTTTACGAGGATACCAGTATTATGGTTAAATATACAGTGTCTTTCAAAATCTCCTGAGAGACAATGCAAGAACGACCAGAGGTGAATGATTACATTATGAGAATTGTGAACTGGATCATTGGATTAATCCACTTAATTAATGGAGTGTTAACTGTAGGTGGGTAAGTTGTAGTTGGAGGAGGTAGGTCACTGGGGGCTTGCCTTCAGGGTTTATATTTTGTCCCTGGTGGAGGAATTTTCTCTCTGCTTCCTTGTTGCCATGTGCTGAATTGCTTTCCTCCATCTTCCCTTCCTGTCACACCTTGACATTCTGCCTCACCTCAGGCCCAGATCATGGACTGAACTTCTGAAAACATGAGCCAAAATATACTTTTCTTCCTCTATATAATTCTTTTCAGGTATTTTTGTCACAACAAATGATAAAACTGACTAAAACAACCAATTTTATTGGGTTAGGATGCAACCTGTTTTCAGTATTTCCTCATCTGAATAACTGTATCTACCATGATCCTATTTTCAAATAAGGTCATGTTCTGAGGGACTTGGGGTTAGCAACTCAACATATAAATTTGAGAGTTCTCAATCTCGCCCATAACACATAGTAGTCAGTATACATGGTGACATTTATGAAATGTCAGAAAGACAAGAAGACACAGAAAGGAAGATAGATGTTGAAAAGTTAACAACAGAGAATTTAGAACAAAGTAATACACAAGGAGTCTGGCCACAAGGGTCTATGACAAATTAGCAGACATAATTTTTTTAAAACCCTTTTCCACTTCTAGTTCTCTGCATGTTCAGGACCAGAAGATTGAGGCTCAAGGACAGAATATTGTTTTGTTTTGTTTTGTTTTTTAAAAAGAAGATCAGGCCAGCATTCAGAAGAGCCTGAAGAGCTCATTAGCTTATCGAGATGGTACCAAAGGATACTTAAATAAGAAAAGTTCTTAAATTACCAAAAAAAGGTATAAGGTAAAAAATGTAACCTCAGGAATTAAGCAAAGGTTCTGTTATTATAGAGTAGAAGCCAAAACAGAATAGCAGAAATGTGGAATTAATCTCCATGAATTAAGACAGACTCCTTGCTAGGTGTGGCAGCGCACGTCTGTGATCCCAGCAGCTGGGGAGGCTGAGGCAGGAGGATCATGAGATCAAAGTCAACCAATGCAACATCGAGGTGATAAGCAACTCAGTGAGACCCTATCTCTAAATAAAGTACAAACTATGGCTGGAAATGTGGCTCAGTGGTTGAGTGACCCTGAGTTCAATCCCCAGTACTGCACCCGACCCCCCCCCCCAAAAAAAAAAAGACTCCTTAAAAGTCCCTTCCATCTTTGGAACTTTATATAAAGTTCCCACTTCCAGTCAAGTCTGGATACCCCATCTTAGCATTATTCTTTTGAACACTATTCCAATTACTCCATTACTACTGGACTAGACCAACTTCATAAGCTTTTTATGATCTTCTGGGTTTTGCTCCAGTTTGTCATTAGTTTCTCTGTAAGTCTTATCTTCCTTTTGAAACAAAGTTCTCACTTCTCCCTTTTTGGTTACTTTTCTGGCTACCAGAGTTCGTTATCTTCTCATTCACCTTTTCTATCCCTTTAGATCTCTAAGATAATCTTCTCCCAGTTCAGCCATGTTCTTGGAACTCCTTACATTAGCAGCCTCTTCCCGGATTCCTCTTCCTTAGTTGATATTTGTTCACCAAAGAGGTATTCTAATCACAACTGTTTTCATACCTTTTTTCTTATCTGGATAGAAAACTGCAATATTAACTCTGAAGTTGAAATGGGATTTACAAATAGAAACTTGTTCACACAGCTTCTTCAAGTCCTCCATCTACTATTTACAACAGAGAGGCTGCAATCCTAGCTTTTTGATTTCTACCAGAATCACTTACTATAAGCCTGGAATGTATACAGAAGCTAGCTGATAAACATCTGTGAAGAAGCTAAATGAAAATAATATTCTATTACTATCTGAAATGGTAATTTCTATTTGTAAGGAACATCTAAATCTAAACTACTGAATTCAAAAAATTATTTCTGGACCCAAATCTTAGGGGTCTGCAAGACTGTTTAAATAAAAGGAATGGTGATTTCCTAGTGTAGGAGAAGATCCTTGGGTACAGGGAGGTGCGTGTTTGTGTGTGTGTACTTTGGGAGAGGAAATTTGATGCCCCATATTTCCAAATGCAATTCTGCCAGGTATGCATGCACCCACATGTACACAAAAACATACTCTGCAGGCAAATTTACTGTAACACTCTATGGTGCTTTACCACCTACTTTTTATTAATAATACATAGATCTTTTAACTAATTGACAATCATTCAATTTTATAAACTATTCTTTGATAAACATTTTGTGAATGCATTTGGTAGAACATGTCCTATTATTTAATTATGACAACAGCAAGTTCTCTTCCCTGATCTGTTTCAGTTCTGCTCTAGAGGGTAACTCCTTGGTTAAAGGGTACAGGCATTTGAAAGTGGTTTTATCAATTAATACCACACCGTTGATTTATGGAAATGTCCAGTGACACTGTTAGGTTTGAATCCTTAAGACCTTCTAAGTCACAACTGAGATAGGCCTTTGATTAGCATTTTGTAGTCATTCTAGGCAGGGATTGGCTATGATTCCATAGGAAAGAGAAGATATACAAAAGAGGCCCAGGCCCTGGGAAGGCCACACATGTGGCAGTATCAATGGGGGTGGTACAGCAGCCAGGTCTCCTCCAGGGCCAATTCCAATTCTCTTCTAGAGTAGACTATAGACTAGGTGTTCCCTACCACCCTAGGTAGCACATCTCTATTACAAATTTTTCACATAAATGTATTATATCATTTTACCTATTTGTTTTAAAATTTTGTTTTTATAAGTATATAAGTATTTATGCATTTTCTTTTAAATTTGGGATGGAAAATTTTGAACTTTATTGAAAATTTTGTCACAATCCTCCAGTCTTAATACTCTCTAACTCTTGTTTGATCTTATTTCTCTATTTTTCTCATTTATTTCAAACCCAAACCCAAATTATGATGAAGCCAATCCTTAGTACTGTAGCATTTCACGATAAGAACTCTAAAAAAACTGAAATGTAATTAGCATGTTCAGAAAAAAACCTAAAATCAGATCTTTATTATCCAATACCTTGTCAATGTTCAAATGCCCTCCAACTTATCAAAATATTGTTTTACTTCTAAAATTTTAAATATTTAAAACTTTAAATAAATTTTAAATATTTAAAACTTTAAATATTTAAAATACTGTTTTATTTCTTTGCTTGATTGAGGACCCAAATAAAGTCGATATGTTACGATTAAATATATCCTAAATTACTTTCACTTTATAAATTCCCTCCATAACTTTTTTCCCTTATAATTTATTTATTAAGGGTAGTTATTTCTTAAAAATAAGTCGGGTTGGGATGTAGCTCAGTGGCAAAGCGTCTGCCCTGCATTCACAAAGCCCTGGGTTCCAACCTCAGATCCAAAAAAGACAAAAAGAGAGAGAAAGAGAGAGAGATAGAGAGAGAAATAAGTAATTATTTCTTAGAATTTTTAACAGTCTATATTTTGGCGACTGATTCATTGTGATGCAATTTCACAATTTCTTTAAATTGGTATTTTCTGAATTTTATGGTTAGAATGAATCATATCAATGAGATCTGGGTAGCTTATTTTTGCTAAGTATAATACATGAGAGACATACAGTATCTGTTTCTCTAGCAATTGCTTTCTAGATTAGAAATTAATTTTTAAAATTTTGTGTTTTATTTATTGTAAGAAGTTCAGTATTTCTGTAGCATTTATCAAGAGGCACGGAATATACCAATACTTGGGATGTTATCAACCAGATGGTATTTCCTTATGAGCTATGCAGATATGCTAGAATTTTATCCTGCACCCAATATTTAAGAGGCCATTAGCTGATTTCACACAAGAAAGTAACACAGTAGATTTCTATTATGTTAATACTACCTAATCAGCTAGGTAATAAAGGTTCAGAAAAAGAAAGACTGTAAAGTTAAGAGAAAAAAATTAAAGATTGCTATAATAATTTAGTTTAAAATGAGTTTGTTGAATGGAATAATGATTATATGAATAAATTAATAGCTACTCTTTGTATTTTCTAGTTAACCTAGTTTAATCTGGATTTATACCTCACTACTCTATTAAGCTTGCAATTTCAAAATGAACTAATAATTATCAAATCACTAAATCTAAAACCCTTTCTCAGTCCTCATCACAATGATTGATACTATTAAGTAAAGATACCAATGTAAATTTACAGTAGAAATCCTGGTCCAGCTCACTAAAGCCACCCCATGTTGTACTACTTCCATGATTTAGAATAACAACAAAGGAATATTCTAACATGGTTATGGTGAAGGATGAAGAGAACATGAATGGCATGAAAGAGAGTGACCTCAAGTCACAGTTCAACTAATCAAATCAGTAAAAACAGGAGAAGCCACAGACCTTGAATGATAGGTAAGCCAGTTAAATTCCTGCTCTCAAAAGAAATTACTCAACCTATGGAAATCTATGAAAACAAAACACAGAAACACATGTGGCTGATATTTGAGACCTGATCCTACAAACATTTATTAAAAAGCTATGCTATTTGTTAAGACCTACGAAGAAATCAAGGGGTACTTCAGAGGGGAAGTGGATATAGAACTGACAGGCTGATATGATAGAGAAATTCTAAGTAAAAATCTCATGGTTTGAGATTAAAATGATGTGATCAAGGAGCAAATACTTGTATTCATCAAACCAGGATAAAAGTTCTCTCGTGGCATTGAGGAAGATGAAATTTGGCAAGGCAAATTAATCCAGGATTAGAAATGTAAAGATGAAATATTTGGACTTAATCCATAGGCAAAATTGGTTTAATATTTTTTTTTAATTTTAATTGATTAATTTATTTATTTGCAGGACTGGGGATTGTAACAAAGGGCATTTTATCACTGAGTTACATCCCAGCGTTTTTTATTTTCAGACAAGATCTTTGTAAATTGCCCAAGCTGGTCTCAAACTTGTGATCATCCTGCCTAAGCCTCCATAGTCACTGAAATTATAGGCATGCACCACCGCACCTAGCTAACTTTTAAACACTTTTAATCAACACATAATAATTGTACATATTCATGGGGAACAGTGTGATATTTCAATATTTGTATATTGTGCATAATAATTAGATCAGAATAATTGATGTATTCACTACCTCAAATATTTATCATTTCTTTGGAGAACATTCAAAATCTTCTCTACTTGTTATTTTGAAATATGCAGTTAATTACTGTCAACCACATTTACACTATTCTCCAACAGGATATTAGAATGTATTTCTCCTATTCAATCAGACCCTGTATCCATTAACCATTCTCTCTTTGTCACCCCCTCCTCAACCTCAACCAGTGTCTGGTAATTTACTCTACAAGATCAATTGTTTTAGTTTCTTCACAGAAGTGAAAATATGTGCTATTTGTCTTTCTGAACATGAAATTCAGAACATAACATTCTCCATTTCTATCCGTGTTACTGCAAATAGTAAATTTTATTGCCTTATAACTGAGTAATATTCCATGGTATACACACCACATTTTCTTTATCCTGTCATCCATTATTGAACACGTACTTATACTGATTCCATATCTTAGCTACTGTGAATTGGGCTTCAGTAAATGTGATTGAAGGTATTTCTTTGACATACTGATTTCCTTTCCTTTGGATATACACCCATCAGTAGAATTGCTCAGATCATTCGGTAATTCTATTTTTTGTTGTTGTTGTTTCTTGAGGAACCTTCATATTTTTTTCATACTGGCTGTACTTGTTTATATTCCCACCAACAAAGAGGTCTTTTTCTGCATCCTCACCAGCATTTTCCATTTACTATCTTTTTTATTATAGGCATTCTAATTGAGGCGAGATAAACTTATGGTAGCTTCTATTTGCATTCCATGAAGGCTAGTGATGTTGAGCATGTTTTCATATAGTTGGTTGCCATTTGTATATCTCGAGAAATGTCTTTCAGATCATTTGCCCATATAAAAACTGGATAATTTGTGTTTTTCTTGTTGAGATTTTTTTTTTTAGTTCTTTGTATATTCTGGTTATTAATCCCTTGTTGGATGAATGTTTGACTTTTAATTCTGCTTATTGTTTCCTTTGCTATGTAGAAGGTTTTTAGCTTAACGTAATACTGTTTGTCAAATCTTTATTTCATTGCTTGGAATCATATCCAAAAAAAATCTTTGCCCAGACCAATGTCCTGAACATTTGCCCTGTGTTTTCTTCCAATGGTTTAAGTCTTAAGAAGATTAAATTAAAAGAATGGATTGAGGGTGGAGACAAGCCAGAAACTTAAAGATCAATGAAGAGATTAATGACTTAATCTTCTAGGTCAATCTAGGGTGGTGACTGTGGTAATGAGAAGAGATGATAGATATGTATCCCACTTTGAAATAAGAAATATGATACTTTCAAAGTGAAGGAAAAAATCTGACACATTATATAGTATTTGTATAATATATTGACTGAAAACTTATACATTCACATATATGGCATAAAAGATTGAATCATTTCACAGTTTCATGTTTAGAAAACATCTTGACATTTCTATATTTTTCCTTTGAATCCTTGTCTCTCTCTCTGTTAAAAGAACCACACTAAAGTGATCTGTTTCTCACATGGAAGAATATTGTTCTGCTTATTATGAAAAAATCTAACCCGGAATACAAAGTAAGATATGTAATTTTAATATAGCAAAGTATTTATAACTTCTTTGGCTTGACTTGTGTATAAGTGATTCTTACTCTGTGCCACCTAAAGTCCCATATGCTTGTCCAAGTTTATACAGCTAACTAGTGCAAGAAATGGGATTAGAACATGAGTCTCCTGGATCTCAGGCTAATGTTCTTTCCACTATGTGATCACATTAGAAAAGATGCCAATTTATCCTTTGGCTGAAATAGGTTGGGAAAAAAATATGGAATCAGTTGAAAGCCTGTTTGCAAAATGACTCCCTCATTTGTTGGCCAGGCTTTCAAATGTAATGATACTACAGATAAATACATCAACATTTACCTAGTGAGAACTCTTTCAGGACCTAGAATAATGCTGCACAATCAATCTTTTTCTTGCTCCACAGTAAAAAATAATTGTCTGAAGGTATTTGAAAGAATAAGAATCAAAAGAGTGTAAATTTCTGGAGAAATGCTAAAATTAATGTAAAAAATGTACCTGCCTTTGTTATCAGAGGTGGAGGATAAGATGGTGTGGGTAGGGAATCTACTGCAACCTCTCATTCAACACCTTATAACAATTAGTATATGATAAATTTAGATTTTTAACTTTCCAAATAAGGAAGAGAACAGAATACTTTATCAGTGAATGAGCAATTCCATAAAACTCAGTTTGACACAAGCAGAGGTTACTCTCAGAGCATAGTGGAGCTCAGAGTATCTGCACAAAGGAATATAGAGAAGAAATAAGCAGGTCTGATACAAAGAATCCCAGGGGTATAGAAATGGAGGACAGGGAGGAGATATGGGGCTGAAAACAGGAGAAGGAAATTCCCGTTTTTAGAGACATCAGTGAGACACACTCATATTTGTTTTGTTCCTTCCTGGTACCTGGTAGGATGGTGCTACCCTGCTCTCATGAACTCAGAGGGACCATGTGTCCCTTCCTTTAAAAGCTGTGACATTTCACTAAACATTAACTTCTTTGACATTTTACTTATCTGGTTTTATCCTAGCTCTTAAACAACAATACAAACTTATTCTCTTTAGGAGGCCTCTCTTTCTCTGTGCCTAATCCTATGTTGTTTGTAGCTTCGTCCTACACCTCCTGTTCTATCACTGTTAATACTCCATGAGTGATTCTATCTATTCTATGGGTACATTACCTACTGCACTTATGATACTCAAATCCATGTATATAGCAAAGATACCCTTGCTGACATGCTGACCATGCCCTTAACTATTTACTGACCTTTATTTGTGGAGTCGGGGCCAGAGATTGAACTCAGGGGCACTTGACCACTGAGCCACATCCCTATTTATTAGATTACCCCTATTTATTTTGTATTTTATTTAGAGACAAGGTATCACTGAGTTGCTAAGCTCCCTGCCTTTGCTGAGACTGGCTTTAAACTCATGATCCTCCTGCCTCAATCCCAAACTGCTGGGATTACAGGCGTGTGCCACGGGGCTATTCTCTCTTTTTTTTTTTTAAAAAAAAAAAAAAAGAAAAAAGAAAAAGAAAAAGAAAATTTTGCTTAGCTCCAGCTTACAAAGAATTTCTACCAGAAGTTTAAGGGTTTTAATTTTATTCTGGGAGCACTAATGAATGTTTTGAGATTGATTTTTTTGTCTGTTTCTGTGTTTTCATTAAGGAAAAATTGTTGATAAGACACAGACTCAAAAAAGAATTCATAGTTTGATTTATTCTAGTATGGTGATATCATTCATGGTAACATGCTGTAGTAGTCAGAAGGAGTAGGTTCTTTAAAAACTTTAGTTGTTTTTGAAATATTATTTCATATGATATGAGCCAGAGATCAGGTACATTTTGTTCCATGTGGATCAGGTTATCAATACTTCATTAAAAAAATAAACTATCCTTCCCATTGAAATACTTGGTTGACTTTGCATAAAATCAAGTGGACATGAATGTATGGGTCTATTGCAGTACTCTCTTTTATATTTTATTTATCAATGTATCTGCGGGTATGCCAATATCACACTATCTTGATTAGTATAGATTCTTAATAAGTTTAGAAATCAATTAGTATATATTCCCAAATCTAAATTTTGTTTATTTGTTTTTATTTTTCCATTTAAAAATTTATTTGGCTATTATAGGTTCTTTGCATTTACATATCAATTTTAACATATCAATATTTTCAATAAAGTAAGACATTTGAAGTTTTGGTTACTGACTCTATAGATTAATTTGAGAATAATTACAATCTTGAGAAAGAGGCTGAAATTTTCAGCCTTTGATTCTTTATATTCAAAATCAAGAAATCAAAAAAATGGTTGAGATATGTGTTGTACAGATTATGTAAGACTTTGTGCACCTAATTTTTGACCATGCCTTACACATAATTAATACTTATATATATTGCTGTTAATTTCATGTGTCACCTCATATCATTATAAACCTAACCATGTAAATGGAGCAGGACATAACATCACCAAGTATTTATTAGGAATCCTTTGCTAGATGATTTTGGTTAAACAAATACATATTCAGAACATGAATTATTTTATTTAAAAACATACAGCCAATGAGTGGAGGTGGCAGGTCTTAAGTAAATCTTCTAATTCTGATAGTCTCTTTACTATAATAGGTATATGGATGAAATTATGGAAGAAAGCAAGGGGATAGAGATCTCAGAATAGTGATTCATCCTAAGCAGAACCAGGACCGGAGTTGGAAAAAGAAGACACTCTGGGTCTTTGATTTCTTACTGTCTCCCAACCCTGAGTTAAACACTCTTTCCACTCCTCTGTGATCACTGGATCTTATGTTATCCAGAGACTCATTTTTTCAGTCTTCCTACTATTAACCGGAAATGTAAAGTACTGGTAGAAAGATGGTTTCTCTACCTGTTATGGTTTGGATCTGGAAATTCCTCCAAAGGTTCAAATATGGAAGATTTGGTTCCCAGTGCAGGATGTTCAGAAGTGGGGCTTTTGGGAAGTGATGCACCAGGAGGGCTCTGACCTCATCAGTGGATTAATTCATCAACGAATTCATAATTTGAATAGGATATTGGGAGGTGGTGAAAAGCGTAGGAATTAGACCTAGCAGAAGAGAGTGAGTTCTTGGGTGCACAGCCTTAGGGACTATATCTTGTTCCTAGCTTATTCCTCTCTCACTGTTTCCAATCTGCCATGAAGGGAACATCTTTGCTCTGCTATGCCATTCCACCCTGACGCTCTGCCTTACCTCAGGTCCAAAGGAGCTGGCCAATGAGGTACTGAAATCTTTGAAACCATGAGCCAAAATGAATCTTTCATCCATTAAATTGTTCATGTCAGGTATTTTGTCACACCAATGAAGCGCCAACTAACAAACCAACATCATGTCAGCCAAGTAAATTGGGGTTCAGTCAGCATTCCATCTGCACCTTTGTCCTGAGAATCTTCTAGCAGCAGTGGGTTGGCCCTCAGGCCATTTCCTGACATCTGAGATGCACTTTACAGAAAAAAAAAGATTCAGGTTTTGGTGCAAATAATACTGCTTGCTTGGCTTTGTTTACCTTATTTGACAGTTTCCATGCATTTAGGATGACCTCATGTGGGAAGGTTTTGGATAATTAATAAACTCCTTCTCTTTTAGCCTTTTCTGGCTTCCTGTCTATTTCAGGTGCTGTTTATGAGCTAAGTTTAGTCTTTGAAAGAATAGCCCAAATAAATTAACCGAGAAAGACTGTGAATTGAGAATGTTCATGCCTGGCAGGTCTACCATTTAGTAGAAACAACTGAATTAATATTTGAAGGGATATGTAAACATTTACTTTATGGTTCTGTGCCAGGTTTCAGTGGAATATTAATTTTTATGGACACACTAATAAACTTGTGCTACTTTGAGGTGGAAAAAAGAAGGGTGTAATGGAAACACTGACATACCCTTGAAAGATTCTGTTTTATTCACCTAAAAATTATAAACACTTTACTGACTTGAAGGCCTGGAATGGTTTGAGTAAACTAGGATATGTTTTCTAATAACAGATTTCAGTAGAAGAGTTTCTGTTTCTTCAAATCAGTTACTGGTACTAAATGTCATGCTTAAACAATGTTTCCCCCCAAATCTGCCACATAAAAATAGTTAAATATAGTTCATTGGTGAGTAATACCCAGATGCTAAGATTCATGCAAAGACAATGAAGATACTAAAGTTACAGACTCAGCTCCAAAAAAAAAAAAAAAAAAAAAAAAAGGTCATTCAAAGGACTTCAAGTCTACCATCCTGAGAATGACCAAAACACTCCAGGCCTTGGAGCAATGTTCCTGACAAGACAGCGAGATGGCTGAGATATAGTCTAAGTCCTGGGATTTTCCAGTGGGACCTGAGGATCACACAAACATAAGAGACAGATCACATGGTTCTGTGACACTTAGGTCAGCCGTTTTTCTTCATTGTCTGGGACTCAAAGGAAATAAATGTAGACTTCACTAAAACAGTTTTTAATTATAGGCTATGCCTAGGACTTGAGAAGGCATAAGGAATATCCTCTTAGGAATATATATTTTTAAGCATATTCTGGGGAGATTTTTAAATTTTTTATTAGAACTTTATAGTTATACATAGTAGTTGGGTTCATCCTGACATAATCATTCATGGAATTCAATTTCAACTCACAATTCTTTTCTTCTCTCCACTTTTCCTTCCCTGACTTCCGCACTTCCTCCATTCTCATTCTTCTATTCTGCTATACTTCCTTTCTCTCTTCTGTGTGTGTGTATATATATATATATATATATATATACACACACACACACACACACACACACACACACACACAAAAGGTGACTTCCTTGTGGCATATTTATATATGCATATGACTTTTTAAGAATTCCTTCTGAATTGCTTCCCTTTTCTAATTCTTCCACTCTGCCTCTCAATCTCTTTCTCCTATACCATTAATATTCCCTGTATCTGTATGATATCCTGTTCTTCACCTCTCCTTTCCTTTATTTGACTCTAGCTTCCACATATGAGAGAAAACATTGAACCTTTGAATTTCTGAGCCTGGCTTATTTCACTTAGCATGATATTTTCTATTTCCATCTGTTTAACAACAAATGCCATAATTTCATTCTTCTTTATGACTGAGTAGAACTCCATTGAGTATATACACCACAGTTTCTTACCCATCTTTCTATTGATGGACATATGGGTTGATTGCATAATTTAGCTGTTTTGAATTGTGTTGCTATAACCATTGAGATGACTGTATTGCTATAGTATGCTGATTTTAGTTCTTTGGGGATAATACCAAGGAATAGGATAGCTAGGTAATATGATGGCTCCATCCATAGTTTTTTTTTGTTTTTTTATTTTTGAGGGATCTCTACATGGTTCTCTATAGTGGTTGTACTAGTCTACAATCTTACCAGACTGTACAAGTGTATCTATTTCTGGGGAATTTTTTTTTAAATGTTCTATGTAATTGGGAAGCTTAAACTTAATTAATTCATTTTGAAGCTTATTCATACCATAGACTCAGTTATGCAAATTTACTGAATTTTTTACATGGGCTACTGTCAGGCCATCTTTGCTCCATCCCATGCTGCTCTCAGAAAAGGCATAATTAGACACATTTCTCAAAAGTCTGGTGCAGGGGATGGGATTTTTCAAAGTTACTTATAAAAAATAAAACTATCCAGGCAAGTTGGATATACTCAACTATAAACATTTGGTGACTATTTTTAGGATGAAACCTGTTATTCTTTTGTGATTAATTGAATTTCAACTAGAATATGAATAAATGTTAAAGAGTAGTACCTTCTGCCATATTTTATCTCAGAATGAAAATTTAAATATAAGTACCAAAGGAAGTCAAGAAAATTAATTTCTCTGACTTTCAGCTTTTTGAATAATAAATAATACTATGCCTTTTGTGAGAGTTTCATGAAAATGAAATAAAATGATTTAGCAAAGAATGTGGCACATCAATAGCACCCAAGAGACACTATTTCATTAGAGCAAATTGACTGGACTGTTTTACTGTCATGAAGATAAATGTGGAGGGTCTCTTCCATCTAGATTCTATTCTTCTACTGCTTTACCCAGGCAGGTAAGATCCAGGTAGGATCCTAGGCCCTAAAATTGCTTGTTATGGGGAAATTGGCATCTTCTTGTGTTCTCTGCACAGTCCACATCTGGAGCATCTCTCAGGGGCTTCTCTGCCTTCTCTCTCCAATTCTGGCTTCACAACCAGAGCTTCAAACTCACATTTCCCTCTGCAGTTATGCCTCCCTTCTAGACTTAAAAGACTGTCTTCACCCTGTATACATGTTGTACTTCGGGTCCTGTTCTTTGGACAACATATGAAAACTATTATGAAGTTGACAGAGCTGCATAATTGGAGCTGGTTGCCTTTTCCATTAGACTCAACCTGATAGAATGGTGCCACCATATCCCATGCAGAAAATGATTCCTGATTTCTATAAAGGTTTGGTCTTGAAAGGACTTCACTGGAGTGATCTATATTAGAGTACAGGATGGCAGCATATGGTTGAAACAGAGGTCCAGTAAACACCTCAGCAAATGAGGATGGGTAGGAAGGGAACAGGCACACTTGATATGAACTTCATCTCCATCATTACTATGCATGTGATGTTACCTATGTGACTTGAACTCCAGGAGGGATAAATTTCAGCTGTAAAATGGATAATTGTGGTCACTGATGAATAAAGTAGTTATAAGAATTAAAAGATATGTGACCATCACCAAAGTTAGTACTCAGTATAGGCTAACTACTATGAAGGCAAGACATGGTCTTAGATAAGCATCATAATATCTTTCTAAAAATGGGGACTTCCTACCTTCTGCCCTGAAACTAGAAACTGTTCAGGGACTATCCTTCATGGAAAAACACAGGGGTGTGCTTTTGGTGATTGGAGAGATGGTGATCAGTGTTGTTAGGGAGATTTGGAGAACGCTCTTTAAAATAGCAGCATTTCATGATGCCATGCCTGAGCCCATGCAAAGTTCACATGATTATAACATGGAACAGGAGTAGTGTTTGCTTATTAAGGTGTGTGTAGCAGTGAGGATGGCTTTGAAAAGCAAAGAATGGAGGATGATGGGGCAGGAGAAAACAACTTAGCTTTCAGGCCAAGAAGTTAGTGCATTTACTTAAGCCAAAGATCTGTCAGCTACAGAATGAAAGAACTTCCTTGGCTCCAGTGAAATAAGATTCTGTCCGATAGATTTGAAAAAGGAAAAACACTCTTGCAAAAGCCCAGTTTTAAGTCTTTCAGGGAGCCTCCAGCATTGAGATCTGTAAAATCTGACAGGAATCAAAATTAAAGTTCACTTAATCACATTGAGGGGAAGACTCCATGAACTTCATGATAGAGGTTATTTCATAATCTTCACAAGCTTCCTTTGGCTCTATGTCAGTCTGTACAGACTCGTGGGTTGCTCTTTCATTACAGCTAAGGGTTGGAAGAGAAGCAGAAGTTTGACTGGCATTTTACTGCATAAGATTTGTTTCAAATCCAGCTCCAATGATGCAATACTATTGCAGACTCCGTCTACTTCACAATAGCTTTCACATGTTTCTATATATGAATATCTAAACTTTTCCATTCTCCGAATTCAGAACTTTACTGCAAAATCCTGTGTGTTCTCAAAGTTTATCCATGTGACTTGGGGGATTTAGAAGCAAGATATACATATGTGTTATGGTTCATATATGAGGTATCTTCTGAAAGTTTCTCTGTTAATGCAGGAATATTCAGAGGTAAATGATTTGATTATGAGACCTGAACTTCATTGGTCCATCCTAATTTGAAAGGTCTACTGTGTTTCATGGTAACTCTGGGCTTAGGATACAGCTAGAGAAGGTGGGTCACTGGAATGTGCCCTAGAAAGGTTCAAATTCACATCTTCACCTCTCTCTCTCTCTCTCTCTCTCTCTCTCTCTCTCTCTCTCTCTCTCTCTCTCTCTCTCTCTCTTCCTGGGTACTATGAGCTGAACTGCTTTCCTCCACAGTACCACAGTATCACAGTGCCCTTCCACCATGATGCTCTGGGCTCATCTTGGGCCCAAAGAAATGGAGTCAGTCATCCATAGACTGAACCTCCCAATTCATGAGCTAAGATAAACATTGCTTCCTCTTAGTTGTTCTTGTAGAGTATTTTAGTCACAGCAAGGAAAAAATGATGGACACAATGCTTTATGCTTGATATAATTTATGTGTTTATTGATCTGAATCTGGACATGGATATTCTTTATCCTTTTTAATGTCAGAATACCTATAGTATTCTACTCCCAGAATGTCTGAAAAAATACACCTGGGAAAAATTAATATTTAACAAAAGAATAAGTTCTCTTATTAAGTACTATCATTGTTGCTATTCTTTAAATGCCAATTATATTCAATGTAAGCTCATATTTAGTGAAAAAAAAATTGAAATGGTATCAACCACAGTTATAAACTGCTACCCATTTAAGGATATAGTGTAATGCAGTAAATAAATGCATAGACTGTGAAGCTAGGAAGATTTCAAGGAGTTTTGTCATTTTAGTGGTGAGGGTACGTACCAGAGAGAGTGATTACTCACAATGGAGCTTCTACTTGACAAATTGACAACAAGCCAAATTTGCTTTTTGAGCTTTTCATAGTTTTCTGCTTTCACACTAAGTCTTCACTTCTGTCTTACCGAGAGACCTAATTTCTCACAAATATTGCTTTCAGACACTTTCCTAATTTAGCACTGATCATATATTTGTATGCTTGGTTAAGCTAAGGAAAAAGCCAGAATCTCACTCCATTAATCTCTGAGTTAAGGAAGAACACTTGATATGCTTTTGTATTCTTGGATGTATCTAGAACTTGGGACTTTGTTCTTATGTGCTATGGTGTAAGAAGCCATCAAGTTTCCCCTCACCTACACTATTCCTAACTTTACCAACTGGACTCACCTGAGGCTTTTACCCTGAAGCCCTGGCAATCCTCCATGTCTCTCTATCTTGTGTTTGTTATTCAGATCTTTACACAGTTCTAATTGTTTTCAATTAGACTTTTTACTCTAGTAGTTTATTCTAACATTTTTTACCCTTCTGTGAGGTTACTTCTCTTCACCCTTATTCTTAAGGAGTTAAATAACCCCTTACTCATAAGTAATCCCTAAACTACTCTCCCTTCAGTCAACTTGACAACTGAGATATCTTGAATATCATTTAAGTTCCTTTTTCTCTTATGCTGTATTTTCCTATGTTAATAGTTAGGATGTTTTGTGATGCAACTAGCCAAAAAATCATAATTATCGACAGTTTAAAATCATACATATTTACAAATACAAATAGAATGAGATTCTGTTTTTTTCTGCAGCTTAACCAAGTCTTCAGGTTTGTCATCTCTTGGACCCAGGATAGCTTCTGTGGCTTTGGGTAACTTATTCTTGAACACCTCTTATAGAAAGGGAGTAATGAAAGTTAATTCCTTCTCATGCATCCCTTTTCACAAACAGAAGCAAAACTTTTTGAGAAATCATTGAATACATTCTCCCTGAGGCCTCTGATTGGGATTCAATGATTGTTCCAGTGAATGATAGCCCCCAAAAGACATGTCCATACCCTAATTTCTGGAACCTGCAAATATTACCTTATTGGAAAAAGATGTTTTTTGCACAGATAATTATATCAAGTGTCTTGAGATTTCCCTGATTAACCCAATTGAGCCTTAAATTTTGTCGCAGTCCAGCTGGGCAAAATAACCGGGAGGTGACAAGCAACTTGAAGGTTGAAGCGGGAACTGCTTTATTACTGGGAAACTCAGCAGGAACTGAGCAGGAACTCAAGGTAGCAGGCACCCAAGGTAGCAGAACAGCAGAGGTATATATACCTAACTGATTACACACAGCTTGACTCAATTAGCATCATCCAGATATGGCAATCAGCCAATAAGGAATCCCCATCATCTTAATGGCTCAGTGGCATTGCCTCACAAACCACCCCTCCTGGCAAACTGCCAGGCGCCATCTTGACTAGATTTGCAGTCCCCAACAAATTTAATTTCAAATGTCCTTATAAGAAACACACAGAGGAATAGAGGATTAGAAGGCAACTTGGCCTTGACAGTGTTGGGTCCACATGTCAAGGAATGCCCACAGAAACAGAAGTTGGAAGAGGCAAAGACGTCTACCCCAGCATTGCCAGATGGAGTATAGACCTGCTGACAACCTTGATTTCCAAATTCTGGTCTCCAGAACTGTGAAAGAATACATTCCTGTGTTTTTCTTTATGTTCATGTATACCTCCTGCCCTCTCATTTACACAATCTGCCTCCCAACATCCACCTCCACAGCAGCACATTATTTGTATAATTGATGGACCTATGTTGACACATCATCACACTAAGTCCATTGTTTAAACTAGGGTTCACCCTTGGTGGTGTACATTCTATGAGTTTTGACAAATGTATAATAACATGGGTCCCCCATTAAAGTAAAAGAAAGTATAGTTTTTCTGCCCTAAAAAATTTCAAATTCTCTGTGTTCTGCCTATTTATTCCTTCTCTTTTCCTAAACACCTGGAAACTGCCGATATTTTTACTGCCTCTATAGTTTTACCTTTTCCAAAGTCTCATAAAGTTTGAAACATACACTATTACAATACTCAGGATTCTCTAGAGAAATAGAACAAATAGGATTGTGTGTGTACACACACACACACACACAGAGAGAGAGAGAGAGAGAGAGAGAGAGATTTATTGAAAGAAATTGGCTTACACGGTAGTGGAGATTGGAAAGTTCAAGATCTTGAGGGTGAGTCAACCTGCCAGAGACCCCAAAAGAGCCAATGTTTAGATTCTAATTGAAAGGCAAGAAAATAGGCCTAGCCTTAGTCAGAAGGCTGTCAAGCAGAAAAAAATCCCCTCCTAACTAGAGAGAGTCACACTTTGTGTTCTATTCAGGCCTTCACTTGATTAGATGATGCCACTCCACCAATTTAAGGGATAATTTTATCCAAAAGCGCTCTCACAAAAACACTCCACATAGTATTGGATCAAATATTTGGGAACACCAAAACCCAGAAACATAAACACACAAAATTAACCATTACAATTGCAAAATCTTTTCACATTGACTTTGTTCACTGAGAATATGCACTTGAATTTCCTTTCTGTCTTGTCATGGTTTAAGAACTCAGTTTCTCTTGACCTTGAATAATATTCCATTGTCTTCATACACTATGATTTATTTATCCTTTCACCTACTGAAGACATCTTGGTTGTTTCCAAGTTTTGACAATTATGAATAAAACTGCTATAAACATCTGTGTGAAGGTTTTTGTGTAGACAAATGTTTTCAGTTAATTTGGGTAAATACCAAAGAGTGTGACTGCTAGCTCATATGTTAAGAATATGTTTAATTTTGTAAGAAAAAATTCTGTTGTTTTAAGCCACCATGCTTGTGGTAATTTATTGCAGCAGTCCTAGGAAACTAATGCAACCATCCCCATGTGAAATGAAGACAAGATAGAAATATGTATCTAGCATTTTGGGTTCAATAGAGGCAATGCCTTAGTATTTAATGGAGAAGAATTTGAAAATGGCCTTTGGCTAGGGAAACAACATATTAGAAATAGCACATTATTAAAGATCCTGAAAAGGTAGCTTTGCAGGACTTTTTTCTACTTGAATTTTCTCTTATATCATAATAGAGTTTACTCTAGCATCAGAGGTTAGAGACTTTAATAACACAAATAATAGCTAACATTTACATATCTTTATAGTTTAGAAAGTACTCTCTTTCTGCATTGACTCAGTTCCTAATGACAATACTGGAAAATTGTCAGTACTTCCCAGTATGGGAAGGCCCAGTACTTTGAAACATAGATGTGAAGCCCAGCTCTGATACTTATTATTTGGATAATGTTGGTCATCTCTGAGCCTCCGTTTTGTCATCTGCAAAGTGTGACTAATGCAAATACTCAACTAAATAAATAAATATGTGGATTATGGCATAGTAAGCACTCTATAAATGTTCATGGAATTTATCATTATTGCTATAGTGGTACTTTATCATTGTAATTAATATTATAAATATAAAACAACCTAAGGCAGAGCAATTAAATGACTTGCCCTTGATCAAATAGTTTTGAATGGTATGTATCTGACTCCAAACTCCTTCAATATGCAATCCTCTGTATAAGGAGGGTATAATATATATTTAAACTCTGTAAAAGCTATAACTTTAATCATATATTATGTATAAAATAATGTAGACTAGTTTTCAAGACTCTGCAAGGCTCTGGTACGAGTTGTCAGGTACACATATACATAATTCATGCAAACAACAGCATTTTGATATGGTCTAAAAACTGCAAAATTGGCCCGGGACAAATCAGAACATGTGTTGCTTTGTTTTCCTTTCCCAAATGGTATTTAATATTTTGGGCAACAGACTAGGAAAGAATTGTCCAAATAAATTATAGTTTTAGAAAACACATGGATATATTTAAATATATATACCTACCCATATGAACAGAATTATAGTTTTATTTTATTTTTATTTGCAGGACAGCAATTACTATCACATTACAAATAACATGAATAGCTACCATGGTGACAGTACTAAATGCTGAAGGATTGCATTCTGTGCTTTTATTGTATACTTAAAAATTGAACTCTCATAATAACTTTGCAAAATATTTCACTATTTTTATTCATTTTAAAGATAGACACTTTGAGGTTCATGGAATTTCCATGATCTCTAAATCATTTGGCTCTTGACAGCAGAGTAAAGGCAGACTCAAACCTGTCTTGATTCAAATCTCAAATAGGGGTGTTTTGTCTAATGAAGTTATGCTGTTTAATACTTTAGTTAAGGTAGAATAAGGATGAAGTAAATCAAAGGCCAGGTAAACCTAATTACCTTACAAAGCCATACATTCATTCCTGATCTGAAGTCAACCCTGCAGTTCCACTTTGCAGTCAGGGTTTCAGGTACTGGGCCAGTAGTGAATCTGAGCTTTGTTTCTGGATGGTGGCCATAGGAAGCCTTGTTGGAATTTTCTTTATATGGGGAGTGGTGGGGGGTTGTGGTTGGTGGGTGGTTTATGCCAACTTAAACCAACATTGGATGTGCAGGAGATTATTCCATGGATCCATGAGCAAATTTTGAAACCAACAATACTAAAGAAAAGTGCTTTAGAAAAAGCATATTCAAAATATAAAAATTAAAATTTATGCTACCCTCCAGGACAAATGCTGCCTTCTAAAATAAGAGAGAGAGAGAGAGAGAGAGAGAGAGAGAGAGAGAGAGAATCCATATAGTCAGATTGCATATGGAAATGGGAGTTTTGGCAACAAAGATATTTCAATATGTATAAGTGATCTAGTTCATGATTTTGACTACTTGTTTTATGAATGTTTATATTAAATTATCAGAAAATCATTTGCACAAAAGTGAAAATAGAAGGTATTTCTATGCCCCCCCAAAGCTAGACATAGATATTTTTCATCTATTTTTGTCCAGAGAAGTTTAGAATAGAGTTTTAGAATTCCAAATTATCAGAATATAGAAGAAGATTACTAGAGTTTTGTTTATTAACTAGTTCTTTAGCATAGTAAGTTGTTGGTTGTACATTTTAGTGAGTTTAATCATGACTCTCCAGATACTTGGGTGTATCTGAGTTAAAAGACATTTCTGAAACAGTAAATTTAATTTGAAAGTGCATGAACACATACACAAAGGGGAGATTGATGAAGCTAAAACAGCTGGTACCTCTCAGTGGGCAATTGACAGTTTGTGCTTTCTCTGGATAATATAATTAACAAAGTCCTGGGGAGACTAGGACTATTGAAGATCTGCCCATAAATTGAACAATACTGCTGTCAGAGAAAAGATAATAGAAAATAGAGACATTTAAAAACGTTTCAGAAACATTTCAGGAATTTAAATTTAAGGTATACAGTTTCTCAACTCATTCTTATTATTGTTGCTTCTAGATTTTATATGCCTGTAAATCCCCAGTGGATCATATTAAAAATAATTTCTAATTCAGTAGGTTTGAAGTAGGGCCAAGATTCTTCATTACTAACAAGCTCCCAGGTAACATCAATGCTGTTGGTGTCCAGTCACTAACTGACAGACCTACACAGTTCATATGGAACTAAGAAGGATTCTCCTAGGACATGGGATATTTAGCTAAACCTAAAACAGACCTGGATAATGTAGGATGTTGAGTCATTCTCTATGACTACATTTTAAATACAAGAAACCATGTTATTACTGAGTTTCAACAAAAGAATTTCCAATCATGCTCAGGTATATGTTAATAAATCAGAGCAATAGGCACAAATGTAGGTTCACTTGATAGTACATTAAGATGCTCCTTCTTTGAAATTCTTTCCTATGTAAAAATGAACACCTTCACTGAATCAGGTCTGACTTATAATTCCATCTCTGATCTACATCTAATTCCAGTTCTTAACCTTTTAAAAGGGTATAAATATGTTATAAATAATCATTCTGTAAATAAACAGCTTTGCATGTTTAACTAAATTACAAAATTTAGAACACTAAAGTTCAGGATAAATATTCTACTAATATTTATATAATGTAATCACTGAGCAAAACTCTCTAACATTCCAGTCTTTACCCTAGTTCAAAGTCAGGTTTTTGATAGAGAAATTTGAATACTATAGTAGACTAAAAGTAACTTTTGCAACCATAAAACCCAAACTCAAACCATCATTTTATATGCCTGAAAGAAGAAGTGTATTGAGCTCAAGTTATAAATATAATTTAAATCTTTCCTCACCTTGATGTCTGCCATTTGGTAAGATCTTACAGAAAATACAAATAAGCAAAGAAAAAAATATTTTTAAATCAATCAATCAATCCAGGCTCAGAGGTATTGGAACTATTGGAAATGCAAAGAGGATATGAAGGTAGGAGTACCAGGAATAGAATGTCACAGCTTGAATAGCTGTATCTCTACAAAATTCATGTTGAAACTTAATCCCCAAAATGGTGATACCAAGAGGTAAAACCATTTTGGATTCAACTATGATAATTCCTCCCTCATGACTGGGATTAATGCCCTTATTAAAGAGGTTTCAGAGAGATGCCTGGCTTTTCTTTCTCTTCTACCTGTGAGAACACAGCATTCGTCTCATCCACAGGTTTTAGCAACAAGGTACCATCTTGAAACCAGAAAGCAAACCATAATTTACAAATTACCTAGTTTCAGATATTTATTTGCAGCAGCAGCAATGGACTGACATGAGTTATTTACAACACAGTGGCTGGATTCTCACAGAGAAAATGAGGGAGGGAAGGAGGCAGAAAAAGGAAGAAACCAGAATCATTTTGTAACTGAATCTCTTAACTTATGTCCCATCATTTCTGTCATATTCTTTGTTAGAAGCGAGTCACAACATCTACCTTACACAAGCACATGAATACCAGGAGGTGAGGAACACTGGGATCCAATATTAGATACTTGTGATATAGATTGTCTAGCAGATGTAGGGAGTTCCTAAGAAAGCAGCTAGAAATAATGCTTAAAATAAAATCCCTGAGAGAAATAACCAAGGCACCTAATTTTTCTTCAAAATCCATTTTAACTATTATTATGCATAAAATTTTTCTTGACTTCCTCTGCCTCTCATCATAAAAGAGAAGTCTTTGCTGAATTTCCTGCAGTGCCTAACGCCATCTCAACCCTGATATCTATTACAATGGATCAAACCCTCTTGTTGGCCCTGAAAGGAGACAAAAGACCTGGTTGCTGTCACTAACCCCTACCCACACCTTTCAAAATAGTGCCTTATTAGCTTCTACTCAAATTACCTAATTAGAATAAACCATCTGTTTCCTGATGGGACCCTGATCAACACAGCTTTCAATGCTATCAAAGGCTACCCTACTCTGGAATTCATCACAGGAAAAAAGAATAATAAAGAAATAAAAAAGAACCCTGATGTTGTTGGATTATATGTACTCTAAAATTGTGAACAAAAACAAACAAGCAAGCAAGCAAGCAAACATGGCCCCATGGCCTCATGAAGCTTATGGTTAAATAACTACTTTTTAATCATATATGGAGATTTGTATTTCTTTGTTTGGTTTTCTAAAGGAATAGTTTTTAAAAAGCTATTTGTAAGATATAATGTGAAAAGAAGACCTTATTAAACTGCAAATAAATTGTCTCAAGTTTAAGAGAAAAGAAGGAGGGGGATAAGACAGAAAATTATAAGTTATAATTTGTGATAGCAAATGCCATGAGTGGTCATGGTCAACTCACTACTACAGAGGAAAGGAAGAAAACAAACTGAAAACCAGCCAAGAAGACAGTATGCACTTATAGTAAGTTTGAAAGCCACAGCTGAACATAATAATACTAACTAGGAGCAAATGTGAGGCCCTACTCTAAGTCCTTCAAGGGTTTCATTACACTTAATTCCCACAAAGCACTCTGGAGCTAGTACATACAATTAATTTCTAAAGATGGGGAACTTTAGGCACAAAGAAATTCAGCAACCTGTTATAAGAAATCAAGAAGTGAGGGATTGGGATATAAGCCCAAGTCCCCTCCTCTTAATCATGTTTTGAAATTAATCAAGGATAAAGTAAAGCACTGTTTTACATAATCTGGAGGATCATTCCAAAATACTAACTATGTCTAAAATACTTGCTCATCTAGTCCAAAATGGCTTAGGGTAAAAGGTCTTTAAAAGACTTTTATGCATCATTCATAAGCCAAAGTTCATTATTTGTTGGAGCAAAGAAGTAGAAAACCTGAAATAGTTTTTGATTCCCCATCCCTCTCTTCTGCCCTCAGGTTCAAAGGAGTTCATGCCACATTCTGATGTAAAATCCCAAATTGTGTTGGAGAATCATGATGTCTCTTTTCCTGACTCGGCATACTGGGAGGGTAAAACACATGGAAAAATAATTTTTCTCCATTTGCCTTCTTAAATACTTCCTTATTTAAAAGCCTACTAATCATCTATTGGCAATGATTTGTTCACTCTCTCAGACCAAAGCCTCAGGAATCCATTTGCTCTGTACAATTCCAAGTGGATTCAGTAGCCATTTAGCACCTTTTTCACTGATGAACTGCATGGAGCTTCTTACTCTCAGCAGCTGGGGGATATGCATATTTTGTTTTCATTCTTTTACTCATGGCCAGAAGCAAAGCTGTCCTTTTCCTTTATGTTTTCTCCACATGTGTAGACCTCACATTTTGTTTCACCTCAGTGACAGTGAGGGAAGCATTTTAATATTTAGCAAGTCTGAGTTGCCTATTGTCCACCATAGCTATTACCCAATTCCAGTTTATGACAAGTTTAGAATCATTTTTTTCTTTAATGTTACGAAGGGATTAATAACAAGAAAATTGGCATGGCAATTGCAGTCAGCAGGCTACAATCAACAAGACTTGATATTCTCCAGATGTAAAATTTTTCCTCCACCATCTGAAGCCCTCCACAGTATAGGTGTGTGACCTCAGTGAAGGCCAGTATTTAGATAGTAATTAGATTTATGTGGAAACATATGGACTGTGCTCCCCACCCCCTTAACCACTGTGAGAGAAAGAGTGATTTGGAGTGTACTTTTACACTTACTAAAAAGGATGTGGAAATAAAACCTTAATTACTGGAAAAGCTATTAAGAAGAAAGCATATTTTATTCTTCCAGAACCACGAGTTTTTTAAGGCAAAAACTGTCTTAGACTTCTCCAGTGGTTACAACCCCAGGAATCAATGGAAACCTCACAAATTGGGCAGCGTCTCTGCTCTACCATCACAGTGGTCATTTACATTGAAGGATGGAATGTTCTAAGACATGCTTCATCTGACTGACAGTTTGGCCTAACTGGGCTAACAATTGTTTTTTCCAGTTGCCCTGCTCCAGTTACCATGGCTGTGCAACAAATCACTTTAAAACTTAGTGGCTTGAAACAAGAATAATCATTCATTATCTCTCACGATTTTGTGGGTCAAGAATCTAAGAGAAGCCAATATGGACCTTCTGACTTGAGGTCTCTAATGAGGGTATAATCAGACAGTGGCTAGTACTGATATCACAACAACTTCACTGTAATCTTTTAATATCTGATATGGAACAGATAGAAGCTGGCACAGCTGAGGTTCTTTTGGACATTTTTTTTCCAATGTAGGGATTTAAGTGTAGGTGGATTTTTTGACTTGTTGATTCAACCCTCTCAAGATACATGTCTCAAAAGGGAGAGAGCCAGGCTAGGAAGACATAGTGTCACTTCACTATTAGTTGAAGCAGTGACAATAGTCAAACTGGGTTAGAGGGGAGGGGTAAGAGGAAGTCAACCCATGTTACATTGTAAAAATATATAGGATGGTCATTTTGGAAAATGTGACATCCTTCCAGAAAATATGTCCCTGACAAAAATAACAATATTCTACTGATGATGGCAAATTTTTAATATCTCACAGTAACAACATTTTGTTGACTAAGGACTCGTTAAGTCAACTAGAATGTTTTAGATGCTCAGTTTTTAGATTGTTGAGTTAATCTAATTGGGAGCAGAGTCAAGCTCTCAACTCCTCATAAGAGATCCATGAAGGGCTGGGTTGTAGCTCAGCGGTAGAGCACTTGCCTGGCATGTGTGAGGCACTGGGTTTGATTATCAGCACTGCATATAAGTAAATAAAATAAAGGTCCATCAACAACTAAAAAAATAAATTAAAAAAAATCCATGAAGCTTGAATGGTCAGGTAAGAACATAAAAATGAGAAATAAATTCATTGTGAGCATCTATTTTGTGTCAACTTCTGCCATATATTACTTACTTAAATTCTGATGTCTTTTAATTGAGTAAGCATTTATTAAATGTCTCGTTCAACAGTGAGATGTTTATAAGAAAGAGAAATAGAATAGACTGAATACTAGAAAAATGGAACAATCAGAGCTCAGAATGTAAGCATCATGTTTTGTTCATTGATAGTTTAATTTGTGTGGTTTTTATGCAATAATATGATGATAAGTTCCAAACCATTGGAAATACTCAAGTCCTACATTACTTTAGACAAGGAATTAGAAAAGACTAGGCACTGAACAATGATCAACATCTTTATTTGTACTCTTAGGGGGTGGAACTTGAGGCAAGAATTAGAATAAAGGGAAGAAATGCAAAAAGGAGATAATATCATACCCAAATAGCAAAATCAAAGATGTACAATTGTATTCATTCCAAGAGCAAAGAAGAGATACCAACTAGTTTTTTTTTTTTTTTAATTATTTTAGTGTGAAGTCAGGCTTTCAGTACTTTCTGTCCAAAACAACAGTCACACATCTATCATCATCAAACAAGAAAAATCTTGTTTTAATCTGTTTAGTAGGAAAAATTACAAGTCATTATAAGAAAAGAAAGATATTACCCTTCCTTTAGAGGCAAAATGAAAGAATATTATGATGTTTTTTGAACTAACTGGCACTGAGGCAGGCTTAGCTTTTTATTTCCCCTATTTCTTAGTTTCATAGATATAACTCCATCTCAATTTCTTTACAATAACAGGATGAATAGGCGATAAAGAAATAGTAAGCATTTGGGTTTTTAATTTTTATCTATATGTGAACATTGGGAATCTCATTTCTATGACAAGTAAATTCTGTACAAAACAGTTTAGATGGAAGTGAATGTTTATAGTAATAATGAAACCTATTATTTTTATGTGTGTTAGTTTCTTTGATTAAATGTACTTTATTTAATACTATTAACCTCTTAAGTAGGTACTTTCATTTCCTTTTAGAGACAAAGAATCTAAAGGACAGAGAAAGTAAATAGCCTACCCAAAGTACTGGGTAAGAAAATGCAAAAGGCAGTATTTGAACCTGAGTCAGCTGACTCACTTCAAGACTGTCTTTAAGTATGGAAAAGTTTATGCTTTGAGTCATTATTCCATTAAGAATATAATTTGTATTAATGCAGCTAACTACCATGATGACACATCAATCCTTAACCTAGTAGCTCTGGCTTTTCATTTTACCAGCTAGTCATACTTAGGCAAGTTAGCTAACCTCTGTGTTACGAAGTTAATTTTTTTGATTATACGGAATAATTTGCATTAAAAATGGTAAAAGTGGTTATCCTAAAATGACCCATGAAGATGTTATTGCTACTACTACACTACTATTACTTTTACTGTACTAACATTGCTTTATTATCTCTATGTATTTATAAGATAACTACCTTGTATTGGTGATCCACCCTGGTCTAGGAGCAAAGGAAAACTTCCTTAGAATAATTAAGTTTGGCACTAATAACAAGTTGATCTAGTTGGTGGGTTTCAGCAACTAAAGAACATTGATAACTAGCCATAAGAACTAGCTTTTAAAAGGACTGATAAGACATAATTTTTCTATGTTCATATATAAATAAAGCACAGTGAAACTGCACATCACGTACAACCACAAGAATGGGATCCTAATTAAAATAAGTTATACTCCATGTATATATGTCAAAATATACTCTACTGCCATGCACATCTAAAAAGAACAAATAAAAAATTTAAAAAGAAAAGTCAAAAGGAATAATACCACCAAAAATAACTTGATGAGTTTGAACTTGCTGCTAGCCCCATCATATACTGGGTTGATTATTCAGAAGCTCATTTGTGATTTTGCACAATGCATATCTGTCTCTATTTTTTATTTTTTAACCAATTGAGGCAACTTGAAAGAATGATTACTAGTAGGGGATGATTTTTGTGTGTGAAAAACTAGAAAGAAGAGGAATGACTGGGAAGGGGAAATTTAAAAAATGTCTATCCAAATCATAAAGAATTATAATTACAACTAAAAGAAATATAATTTAGATTCTTAATCTTATCCTTAAAATTGAAGTTTTCAGATGATATATAGTCACCTTGTTAAATCTGAATTTTAGATAAGCAGCAACTTATTCCTGTCTACCAAATATCTCCTGAGATTCATACCGTAAGTAGTTACCTAATGGCCTCAGTTATTTTCAGGCTTACCAGTTTTGCCCTGGAGTGTGAGGCAGTAAGGGAAGCCAGGCTTTAGAAGTACAGAGCCTTTGGCTGAGTGTGACACCAAGTGAAGAGTCACAATGAAGTTTACAAACTGAGCTCTGACTCCACTCTCTCTCTAAACTCCTGGACATGAAGCCTGTGTTCCTACTGAAACCTGAAATGTGTTGATTCTGTAATTCTTACCTTTCCCTTTCTGTGATTGATCTCCTTTATTTTCCTTTGAATATCCTTCTGATCATCTTCTACCCATCAGATTCCTGAATATCCTTCAAGGCCTATCTATA
This sequence comes from Marmota flaviventris, assembly GCF_047511675.1. Lineage (NCBI taxonomy): Eukaryota > Metazoa > Chordata > Mammalia > Rodentia > Sciuridae > Marmota > Marmota flaviventris. Next base: position 37,590,166 of record NC_092506.1, on the reverse strand, counting down.
ATGGCTGATTCTCTACTTATCCTATGGCATAGAGTTGTGTAGAAATGGTGTGGATTTGCAGTGGGATCTCAGCAGAATTGAGGTATGTTCTTACAGAGCCAAGGTGGTTGAGAGTTAAGCGGACCTTCTCCATTGTCTTTCCCTTCATCATCTAGATACATAAAGTATGATGACCTTGGAAGCCATGTATGGAGCCATAACATTGAAGGATCCTTGGTTCCTCTATCACACTTTTGGAGAGGTACAGGATGGTCAATAAACACGGTTGGCTAAGGAAGAGAATTATCTCTAAAATAAAAATTTCAAAATGCTTATGAAAATTAAAAGAGAACACAAAAATAGAAAGATATCCCATGTTAATGAATTGGAAGAATTATTGTTAAAATGTCCTTACTACCCAAAGCAATTTACAGATTCAATGTGATACACATAATATTCCAATTGCAGTCTCCATAAAGATAGAAAAAACAAACCCAAAATGGAACCACAAAATACCCCAAATAGTTAAAGGAATCTTCATCAAAATGAACAAAGCTGTAGGTATCACAATATCTGATGTCAGAACATACTACAAAATTAAAATAACCAAAATAACATGATACTGGCATAAAAGCAGACACATAGACCAATGAAAAATAAAAAAGAACCCAGAAATGAATCCACATGTCCATGGCCAAATGATCTTTGACAAAGGTGGGAATTGGATAAAGGACACTTGGTTTAATAAATGGTGCCAGGAAACAGGATATCCATATGTAAAAGAGCAAAACTAGACTCATATCTCTCACCATACATGAAAATAAATTTAAAATGGATCAAAGACCAAAATGTAAAACATGATACTACAAGAAGAATAACAGGGGAAACACTTCAAGGCATCTGTGCAAGCAATGATTTCTGGATAAGACCCCAAAGTTTAAGCAAGAAAAGCAAAAATGTACAAATAAGATTATGTCAAATGAAGAAGCTTCTTCATAGCAAAGGAAATAATCAACAGAGTTTTAAAAAATAGCCTACAAAATGGGAGAAAATATTTGAAACTAATCATCTGGCAAGAAGTTAATATCCAGATTATAAAAATAACTTAAGAAATGTGGTGCATATATTCGCCAGAGTATTATTCAGGCATGAAAAAGTATTGACTTCTCTCATATATGGCAGCATAAATGGAACTGGGAAGCATTATGACAAGTGAAATAAGACAGGCTCGGAAAGACATGCTCTTTCTCATATGTGAAAAAAAAAAGTTGATTCATAGAGAGTAGAAGAGTAGTCACAAGAAGATAGGAAGATGAAAGAGAATAAAAGGAAGTTAGATAATGGGTATGAAAATATAGTTACAAGCCAGGTACAGTGGTGCATGCCTATAAGCTCAGCAACTCAGGAAGATGATGCAAGAGGATCTCAAGTTCCAGGCTAGCAAGAGCCTCAGCAACTTAACAAGCAAGACTCTGTCTCAAAATAAAATATAAAAAGGATTGGGGATTCATTGGTAGAACACCTCCATGTTCAATCCTCACTACCAAAAAAATAAAAATTAAAAGTTATAACACAAACAAATGACAAATGATAAAGAAGAGGGAAATGTTAATTACCCTGATTTGATCATTACACACTGTGTATAGGAATTATCACTCTGTACCTCAAAAATATGCACAATTATTCAAATTAGAATTTTACAGAAACAAAAAAATAACTCGTATTGCTTTTTGTATTTTTATCGGTTAGTGTTATACTAGCTAATATAGAATACAATGAACTGTATCCTACTTCATGAAGCTTCTATCCATTAATTAAGAACACAATGAGAAATTAAGTTCAAGTAAATGTGACACAGATTTCACACTTAAAGGATTCACTATTTAATAGGAAAAATAGGCATGCAATTAAGGTAAGGAATAAGATATTTAGAGACTTATGTGTAATTTAATTGTGATGTTTAATTTAACCTGTTATTTCATTTGATTCTCATTAAAAAATACTTTAAGAAGATATCATTATTATTATTCTTATTCAATCAATAAAGAAACTGAGGCCTTAGATATGTTGTGCAATGTGCTGAAAGTCAGACAACTAAGTGTAGAAGTTAGCCTTTAATCCCAGGCAATCAAATGTGTAGTCTCACGATGACCCAACACTGAAATTCAATATAATGAAAGTTAGAGTAAGAACGCAAAAGAAGGACTGGCCCATTTTAGTGAGGCAGAGTTAACCTGAAACCTTTTTTGGAAGAGGTGATTATTTAGCTGATACTGAAGGGATGAAGAATTATAGTATCATAAAGGTCCCATGTGATGTACTGAGGAGTCTGTATGAAAGGTGACAGAAACCATGGAAAAGCCAGGAGGAGGAAAGAGAGTCACCTTGTATTCTTCACAGGTTTCCTCATTTTTTTTTTCCCAGAAAATACCCAGACTTGCTCTATCATGCCAAATACTTGGTTCTTAGAGCACTGGAGAAATTCAATTTCTTTTTGTAGACTTTTCTGGAAGGATTCTCCTTGTTCTGAACTCCTTGTCCTTTTTGGTTGTTGTTGCTTTCTTTTGCTGTTGGATCTCTGAGAAAACATTCCAGCCTGTCACCATGTCAATAGCCAAATCAGGCTGCTGATGAGAACAGCATGCTATATTAGTAATAGGAAAACAAGGTTGTAAACCCTGCTTCAAAGACTTCATGTTGCTCTTGGCTATAACTGGGGGAAAGGCCTGAAGAAGTCAAGCCTACGAAATATGAAAAAGTGCAAAAAGGCTTCCAATGGGTGAGTGGTTAGGCAGCACAGTGAGCCCTGGAAAGAACATCCCCTGGCATAGCTCTCCACACCTAGTAGGCATTCAATAAATACAGGTGGAATGAAGTGAGATCAAGAGAGACTTCTGCCCACCTCCACTGGTACTGAGAGATAGGAATTGCTAACCACCTTTACCTTAGCTGTGTTACAGGTTGAAGAGGGGAATCAGGCAGGTGGGCAGGAATAAAGAAGAACTTTTTAAAATAACCTTTTTTTTAATATCCAGAATTAGACTTCCAATTATCTCATTTGCCAAACATGAAATTGTAAATGAAATCAAATTGGTCTCTGTTGAGGTCAAAGATTTGCTATTTTGCCTTGTAGGAAAAACCTCTCTCATATAAGCACTCCTACTTTTAGGAAAAATCTCTCCTCCCTCACTCATATTTGGCCAAATAAGTTTTGGTAAAACTTACATGAGTCAGTTGAATATAGAACATGGTAGAGTCTTAGCAGTTTGTTTGCTGTAAGAGCCATTTGATTTTTCTGTACATTATAGGCATTCAATGAAGTCTTGCTTATTAGAATAATGTAGGACAGAGAACTGTGTGGTATTCAAATAAGACTACAAATTTAATACACTGAGTTGTGTGGTGTCCTGTAGCAAACAATTTAAAGCAAGGGTAATAATTTAAGCAGTGTTATAGGTAACACTGACTTGGGGCAGGTGAGGTGTGTCCGGATTTTTGCCTTGCCACTCACTTGTGTTGTGACCCTAAGCAATTTTCTCGGACTCGCTATACTTTTATTTTTGTATAAAATGAAAATAATTTGATCTACATCATAATACCATTTGAGAATTAAATCAGATGATATATGTAAAATACATATTTTAAATATCAGTCACCCGTGGGGCATTAAGTTTGAGGACAGTAAGCTCCAAGGACAAGTCACCAAGGACGACTCAATAATTAGACCAATGCATTATTCATGGCCTTAATCCATTTGGATTGATTAGTTCCTGTTACATGCCCTTAATAAGTATTTTACCTCTCACTTTGGCCTTAGGAAATCATTATGTCATGTACTCTAATAATAAATTGATGCTTCTCAATTCTGACCTCGCGTTATAAAGGAAAGTGTTGAGTTAGATTCAGAATATTCTAAGAAAGCAGGTCATATTTTTCAGGTATTTCAATCTTGATCTTCCGTGAATAAAACTTTTTGTACAAATCGAGTGATAAAGCATAATTCATTTGTCCAGTTCACTTGCAGAAACACTGAAATCCCTGATGAGGCTACATCGGGTAGTAGCTCTGCCTCATTTAGAAGAATTGTGTTCCCAGAAGGGCAAGGGGTTCAGAAAAAAAGAAGTCTTATAAACAGGAATGGTTTGTCGAAATGAACCAAGTAAGCATACAGGCACCAAGGCAAAGGCTCCTAGAGCATGGCTTGGGTGTGGCCTCCAGACGGTGGCTTTGCCTACAGAGCCAGCAGGGTCTTACATAACAAGGAGCCTGTTTCACTCCAGCAGGAAACCCGAGTCCAGACGACACCCTGCCTGCAGAGGACTGCCAGGTAGCAGCCTGACTGCCTCTTTTCTTTCCTCTTCCACTAAAAGAGACCCAGGGCAGACGTTTCCCTCACACCCTGAATTCATTAGACTTATTTTCTCCTAACCATGCTGCGGAGGTTGAATTGCCCTCATTCATAAGTTGACTCCAGATCAAGAGAAAGAGACAGCAGCATCCAGCTATTGCACCTAATAAAATGTGTCCAGTGGAAATCACAAGAGAAATTGGATGAAAAATCCTAAATAATAAGAATCCTCAGGAACCTGCCCTGGAATTCCAACAGTTTTTACAGGTCATGGGGTGGAAAGATGCTTTGGGTTTACTATTTTTTTTAAATCATCTTTACCCTCAATCATTACTTTATCCCTGGTTTCAGATCACTCTCATGGGACTTCATCTCTCCCAAAACACCCCTTGTTCCTTAGAGAAAGTGATTGAGCTTAAAGGCATCACAGAGACCAGGGATTGAGAATCTGATTGGTTTCAGCCCTCAGGGGCCTCAATCCCTTCTCCTCTGAGCCATCTCCTCCCAGTACTGCTCACTAGCCCTGTTCATAATTATCTGCTGTCATGATGCTATTGCTTTTGACAATAAACACTTTGCACATTGCTACTGGTTTTTGCCAAGACAGCATGCCCCGCTCAGATTTATGATCTAAAAGATACAAGACTAACTTTCACAGCATAGTCCGTTTCATAAAAGAAAGAAATTTTATAAAAAGCCTTGCCTTTCACCTTGCCCACTTCTCTTCTTTTCTCTGTATCCAGGACAAGCTGCAGAATGTACAAGTGGAAATGGGAAGGCTTTTTATGAAGAAAACAGCAGAGGCTTAAACAGATATGTGTTTGAAATCTGATTTGAGGTCTATTTCTCCTTGTCACAATGTACTTTTCTGTCTTATTGAGAAGAAGAGGAGAAGGAAGAAGAGAAGGAGGAGGAGGAGGAGGAAGAGGAAGAGAAGGAAGAAGGGGAGGAGGAGGAGGAAGAGGAAGAGGAGGAAGAAGGGGAGGAGGAAGAGGAGGAGGAGGAGAGAGGAGGAGGAGATAAAATCAGAATAAAACCTAAACTTCCATTGGTGCACAGTTTTCCTTTCTACCATCTACTCTTCGTGTCCTTGAGCACCTCTCCCAAGCATCCATCTTATCCAAGTCTACATAGCACAGAACACAATACCCTTTTGAATCAGATGTACCTGGATTTGAATGTAAAAACCTCTTAGTCTCAATTTCCCTTGTGTTAAATAAGTAAATAAATAGCATAAAAACACTCTTTTCTGGCTGATAAAGGACTCAGAATAAACCTATGCTGCAGTCTCTGTTATAGGATTAGCACTTTAAAAAAAATGTGAGCTTCTTTCTTTCCTTCTCTTCTATCCTTCTGTCCATAATGTTTCCCCTATGTACTAACAGAACACTCTTTGTGCCATCTTCTCATTGAGCTACCTTAAAATGCTACTGGCACCAACACTTCTCACTTCTAAGTTGCCCATTTCCTCTTTCAAAATCTCTCAGAATGTTATTCTGTCTTCTTTTGTTTTGAAAACTTGACCACAGTTAGAGAAAATCAGGTATACTTGGTCAACATATTGCACCCCTTTCAAGTGACAATCTCATTTTAATGAAAATAGAGGCAATAATTGAAAACAAAGTGTTGAGGCTCTCAAGTGAACTAGTTTGGCAAACATTTGTTGTATATCTACTAATGCACAGCATTGACATAGATGAGGAAGTAACAAAGATATGAAATAAAATTGTTTTTTCCTTACATAATTTGTAGTCTAGAGTGGATGGCAGACACATAGAAATAATTAAAAAAATGAATTCCAGGGAGTGCTGAAATAGAAGTTGAATCAAGAGTCATGGGAGAATGTGGGAGAAGGAGATGAATTCCAGCTGGAGAAATATAGGCGCTTTCCTTCCTGGGGGCATATTTGAACTAAATTTTTAAGCATGGGGTTTGGGAATGGCATGAGGAACTTGATCAAAGACCCAGCTGCTAAAAAATGCATAATGCTTTTGGAGAATAGCAAGTAGAAGGTGGCAGTTGTAATGCCTATTATAGGCTGGGAATATCAAGTAAAAGCAGAAAATAACATTATAAAATTGGATTAAAAACAATTGAGAACTCTTTATGGCAGTTTAAGGCATCTGAACTTTTTAATTGTAGTAGAAATCCATGGCTGATCCTAAAGCGGGAAAGGTCATGATTGTTGTCGTACAGCAGAGAAACCACACTGGCAGTGAATTTGTATTGCAATCGAAGAGAAGCTGGTAGTCAAGTGACCAGTAGAAATGCTCACTGTAATTTGGATCCACAGTAACAAGGCAATTACTGTCAGGGTAATGAGGTGGCAGAAACAAGCCACAGATGGCAGGAAATTTTAGGAGGCAGAGACAACAGGGCTTGGCTTTCACCAAGTGCAGAAAATGCCACAACAGGAAGAGTTGAAGATTAATCCAAGTTTTGTTTTCCTGGAAGACGAGGATGCCATCAGTGAAATGGGTAAATTATGAGTTTGGTTGAGGGTTCATAATAAAACTATATACTATACAGGCAGAAAATTCCTGATCTTGGACCATTTTAAACTCTCTGGATCACAATTTCCTCATCTATAAAATAGGCCTCGTTCATGTTGTGATTATCTCACTGGGTTGCTGTGAAAACCGGGCAAAGTCATGCATGTGGTGTGGCGATATTTTCTCAACTGTCAAATCTATTCCCAAAGTGAGGAATCAATAGAACTATTCGAATTCCCCTCCTTTTCCCATAGAGACAACTTTATGGCAATCAGCATGGAATTCCCCTCCCACAAATCAGCACCCTGACCTGTAGTGACATTGTTTAGAAAAGAAGTCTCAAAAAAATATTTTCTAAATAACATATATTAAAATATGATCTAGCAAACTCTAATTTTTCAGTGCCAAAGCCTTCTGGATTGAATCAGCTTCATTTAGAGGTTTAGCCAAACAGGGTTTCAAAATGGAAAAGGAGAACAAAAGCTATTGTTAGGGAAGCCCAAAAGGTTTCCATTTCTTGCAGAAGAGAAGGGCTTAGTGTATGAAATGAGCCCACTAACTAGGCTGGGCCTAGAATATGAATTAAATTTAGAAACACCAATTTCCTGAAACTATTTACCATCATTGTAAAGGGGTTTGATACGTCTACACAACTGTCACCTCTATGTGCCTTCTTAAAGTTGGCAAAGGTCTCAATTAGTTGATGGGAATCCTGAGACTAGTAAGAGGATCACCAACATAATCTACTAAGATAGCATTACGGCACCTGATTCTCTCTTGGAAAGATAAGCAGCTGAAGGAGGAAGAAGCATATGGTAACATGCCGCCCCACAGACATAGTGTTAGGACACGTACTTGTCCTAAGTCCAATTACAGTATTAAATAAATGACATATTCCTCACCCAGTTATGTATGCATGTGTGTATTTAGCCCATTTACTTGTTTATATCCAAGAGATGTCTTACAAGGAATTAAAGTGGTTTTACAGTTAGCAGTAAAGGACAAAGGACATAGATGAGGAAATGTGAACAAATGGAAAGTAAGAACAAATGACAAATCTAGTGATAGTATCTCAGAGCTGGGGCCTTCTGGGAAACTGAGGCAGCCTGAAGGTCCCCAGCTCCCTTCAAACCCTAATTCTTTTGATCAAGTTAAAATGATTTCAGACATGTCACTCTGAGTAACAAACAATGAGTTTATCGAAAGGATAGGAAACGGAAAAGGGAACTGTAAGCACAAATAACTGAGACAGGAGCAGCCTCGAACGAATCAACAGCTGTCTTTACTAAGTGTTAGCAGAATGACACATGGCACATTGTCAAGGGAGAAAATGGCGTGGCTGGTTACAAGAGGGGTCTTAATGAGAGTTGATCCTAGCAGAATGTTTAGTGTGAATTAATCATAAGATGCAGGAGAAGTCGGCTGGGCCAACAGGAAACTAGTTGTGCAGGTTAAAAATCTAACTCGGTAAAACAGCTATAAAAGCTCAAAACTCATTCTAACCCAAGGAAATGGTTGTAAAAGCTCAAAACTCATTGTTACTGGGATAAACATTCAGAGCGGAGAGCTCATTTGTTTGCCTTCCTCTCTAGGACTCAGTGTTACTAGGAAAGGATAAAAGCCCAGAGCTTGGTACTCATTGCTTATCTTCTTCCCCCTGGATCCACTGTTACCCAGAGCTTCACTATTTGCTTTTTTCCTTCCAGAACTCACTGGAAATGGGAAAGAGTAAAAGTTCAGGGCCCAGTGCTCAGTACTCACCTCCTCCTTTCAGGATCCATTGCCACTGGGAAGGGATGAACCTGTGTCTTCTTCAACACCCACCTCCTACCTGGCCACCATGTCCTCCTTTCTTCCTGGGGGGCTGTCTTGGGGGATGTTATTTATTATATCCTTCAAGGACACTATGGAGAGAGAAAAATGGGTCCTCTCAGAGAGGAAAGGGACAGCATGCCTCTGGTGTACTCCACGTTTATTAGAGATCCCAGAGAAATTTCCAGAGAGTCCCCACAACAGATCCATCTTTTGACTTTTGACTAACAGCAAGATGATATCAGACTTTAAAGTCCCCACTGCCATGACAACTCTAGGTCACTTTGGCCTATATTGATCAGTTCTCATTGAATTCTTAACCACAATTCTTACAAATTTTATGGCTAAGAGGAATTATCCTTATCTCTCTGAGTTTGGGGATCTGGTCTGTGAAAAGGATCACAAAATCTCCATCAGGGTGACTTGTGTTCCTCTTATCAACATTATTTAGGGCCTGCATTTCTCCTGAAGATGACAGGTAGTTTACTGAGGAATGTGACTTATCCTATCCACTTAAGGAAGGCAGGGCTGTAAGTAAATTACTTCTGAGAAAGGAAAGCATGGGGGGGGGGGTCAACACAGTGGGCCCATTTTATAGAATTATTCCATTAACTTTGTGTTCCCACCACTTACATCTGTCTGTCCCCTATTGATAGCACAAAGCAAAACAAAGCACCATATATTCCTGCCAGATTTGCGAGCTAATTCTGGCTTTAGATTTCTTGGTAGCCAAAGTAAGCATCAAAACATGCTCTGTGTGCATGGATATTCAGAAAACATGCAGCTACTTCTGGTGGGAAGATTCAATTCAAGTTTTGCTATGGCCCTTTGCAAAGGCAACACCTTGGAATACAGTGGATGACATCTTCAACATCTTCACTATGTTTAATCACAGAAAGTTTCATATGATTGTCTTTATTTTAATGTTCCTGAAGGACTAAAGGCAGTGTCCTAATTCATAAGTGAACAGTTCAGTGTATATAAAGATGACTTTTAACACAAATGACAAATTGAAATTCAGACTATAAAGTACTATGTGAAAGCGAAATTTCTCGAAGTTGATAGCTGTTCTGTGAATATGTGGGATATCTTTGTGAAATATACATTGTATGCTTAGAAGTAAAGGGACAGGATGTAGGTGACTTCTGCTAACATAGTTCAGAGGAGAAGAGAAAGAGACCAAGTGATAAAGCAAATGTGGAAAATGTTAACAACAGGTGAATCTGATCAAAATCTATTTTGATGTTAAATACATGATTCTTATCTTACAATGTTTCTATAAGTTATTTCAGTAAGATTTTTTTTTTTTTTGAGAGAGAGAGAGAGAATTTTTTAATTTTTTTTTTTTTAGTTTTTGGCGGACGCAACATCATTGTATGTGGTGCTGAGGATCGAACCTGGGCCTCATGCATGCCAGGCGAGCGTGTTACCATTTGAGCCACATCCCCAGCCCTCTGTAAGATTTTTTAAAGTCATAATTTTCATTAGAATTGAAATGCAAAATTTATGTTTGAAAAAACTACAAGCATTTTTGGAAGTTACAAAATTAAAAAAATACCCTTTTGATTCATATGTAAAAATTATTACTTTTCTGTCCTTAACCTGTTTTTGCAATTTATTCAAGACTATACTATCTAGTAGAAACATAAAGTAGCTGTAAAAATTCACAACTATTGTAATGAACTTAGTTGCTTTAAGAATACTTTTTATTGATAACTAAAAATGGATACTTTAATTCATAAATGCATAAGTTTTAGAATTCAAAACCAAAAAAATAACAAAACCACTCATGATGTTATCACTTAAATACTTTGTATGGATATCTATTTGCACAAAAATAGAATTATTGTATAATATGAATTTAAAATCTGCTTTTTGTAATGCGAATTTGATATAAATAGTTTTCTATAAAAGTTAACTCTTTAATCAACTGTATATGTTTCTTAACTGTAATAATCTCTTGCTGTTTATTTTCTTCTGTGCAAATTATTAACTGAACTGTTATACATGGAGTTGGAAACTTAGAAAACAATATAACTATTTTGTAAATTTTAGAATTTTTCACATAACGTCATTTAGAAAGAAAAATTCTTCCTGAATTATTTAAGCCAACCAGAAGGGAAACCAATAAGCTATAAGCAATCCAAATTGACTTCTATGCTTCTGTTTAAACAGAAAAATTGATGGGTAATGGGATTTCATCTTACTAAATTTTTTTTTTCCAATACAAGTTAATAGCAGTGCTGGAGCAATTAAAGGCATTTACGTGTTTTATGGAAACTTTTCTAGTGAACAGAACTAGAGTTTTCGGTTGTCTTTCTGGTTTGGTTTTTAGCTGAATTTAAAATTGGAGTTATATAATAAACAGGAATTTGAAGCATAAAGGGGAGAAACCTTAAAAATTTAATGAGTTCCTTGATTCTTTTGTGCCCAGCTAAATCTTTTATGTGAGGATATTGGAGAAATAAAATTTTATAGCAAGCTGTCATTTCTATTGTGGTCCTAGGGAATTTTATCTATAGACAATTAGAAAAAGAAAACAATAAGACCCCTTTCAGCCGGGGAATAATTGCTAAATTTTCATAAACACCAGACTATTCTTCAAAGCCAATGAAGCATTTACTATTACAGTCATTTAAGGTGAAATGGGATGTTTGCTTTATCAGGAAGCCAAGTTGGAAAAAAGCAAGTTGTGGTAATGTCTCTACAACACAATTTCATGCAATTGGGAAGAAAAATATATTTGGGAAAACTCTAGTCAGGGACAGAATAATGTGATTTTATGTTGGAGGTAATTTACCTAATTCACTGTATCTTTCTTGCTTTGTAGGCCCTTGAAAGACTTTAATGTTTACAGAATTTCTAATTCACTTTTTTGCTCAGAGGCTATCCCTCAAAACCATCAGACTTCTGTTTTTACTTTGCTTGAGGTCTGGGAAAAGGTTAGTAAATGCAATATTTTGAAATATTTGTGTTGTCCTGTTGCATCTACTTCTTTCTAATCACATTTCTTATTAAATTCCATTTCCCCAAATACCACAGAACTATAATTTGTCTACTGATAGTCTATATTTATATGGGGGATCTCAGGGCCCTAAAATCCTGAAAGAAAAGATAAAAGAATAAATAACATAATCAGCAACCATATATCTAATACAATTTAGTTGATTTCTCTCAGAAAATAACATGCCATGATTCTGTGAAGTTCTAAAACTATTTTTAAAAAAGATAATTTTTGGTTCAGAGTCCTTTCTATGAACTAAGTATATAATTATCTGCTTCATCCATGGGAAGGACCAACCCAAATAAGGTTTTCATTTTTGAAGTTCTCTTAGTGAATACTAGAAATCCAAATGCCTAAAAGGAGATTGTATTCTGTTTGATTTCTTGGTCACAGAATACAAGTTTCAGAGAGATATGGGATGTGAGCCATGGGCAATGAGATAGGCTGTGCCAGACTGAGTTTAGAACCCAGGACTTTGCTATCTCGCCAAGTAAATATTTTGTGCCATTCCTCATTTTAAATTGGGAATTTCTAATAAAATATAAAATAACCACATACAATTAGGAAATTTTGATACACGGCATGTTAACAGATGTCTGGAATTTGGCCTTTGAAATATTTTTTCCAATAGTTCTTAGACTGAAAACACTTTGGTTGGCCTGGAAAATATGTATCAATCTTAAATATAATTATTCTGTAAACTCCTTTTTGTTAACTGGATTTATTGTATTATTCAATTTAATTTGATATTATGTACTCTTTGAAACAGCAAATTTGGGAACAATTTGTCTCATTGATTGCTGCTTCATAGTGTGTGGAGAGTTTTCAGATGTCTTCCTTTTTTTAATCCAAAGATCCTAGAGATCCTGGTATGAAAAATGAAAACAATTATATGACTAATTAAAATAAAAATATTTGCATATTTATCTCAATATTTAGGATTTTGTTATGTTTGTTTTCTTTTCTTTTCTTTTGTACTGGGGATTAAACCCAGGGACACTATACCATGAGAAACATCACCAACCCTTTTTATTTTAAGACAGGTTTTGCTAAGTTGCCAAGCCTGTCCTTGAACTTGTTATCCTTCTGTCTTAGCTTCCAGAGTCACAGGGATTATAGGCATATGCCACCGTATCTCTCTAATAGTATTTTAGGTGAAAGAATTTTTAAGGTATGATATTATTCAGCTAATCAATCTTCCATTTTACTTATAAACATAAGAGAAAGTTCTTGTTAAAGACATTTCAAAGAGGGAAAATATCATAGATTCACTTTTACCCTAATTTTATTAAATATGATTTATTCTACAAATAGTACTTAATAATACTAGAGGGAATAACATAGAAGAGAAGGAAGGAAGGAAGGAAGGAAGGAAGGAAGGGAGGGAGGGATGGATTGGGAAAAAGTTACCTGTAACTCTTACCTTAAATCAAATAACTATCTTCAGTTTTCACCTTATCCTCTATATATGAATAGTATCATAACTGTGAATATGGATAAGTGCCAGTTTGATTCTGGAAAGACACATCATCATACATACCGACATAGTTTTGAGTATTATAATAATTTGTATGACCATCATTTTTAATGTCTTTTTATTGTTGACCAATCTGAAGAAAACTGCATCACATAAAACACTCTATCTTCTGGGCCCGTGGCACACACCTGTAATCTCAGTGTCTGAGAATGCTGAGGCAGGAGAGGCAGAGGCAGGAGGATCGTGAATTCAAAGCCAGCCTCAGCAACAGTGGGGAGCTAAGAAACTCAGTGAGACTCTGTCTCTAAATAAAATACAAAATAGGGCTGGGGATGTGGCTCAGTGGTCAAGTGCCCCTGAGTTTAATCTCTGGTACCCAAGAAAAACAAGAAACAACAACCAAAAAAACACTCTATCCTTGGGAATTCCATTGTTTTCCAAGTTTTGATAATGTAACCAGTACCATAATAAATATATTTAAGCAGGTATCCTTTGCTCTTATGTAGGGCATAAATTTTCACGTTACGCTCATACACAACACAGAAACATGGTTCACAAAAATGCAAAGTTTTGTGGCTCCTAATTACACAGATCAAATTGCTTTTCAAAAATGTTATACCAACTGATGACAAGATAGACTATCCTTAAAATCCTTAAAAAGTGAAGCAGATTATAATTTAAGGCAAGTTTTATTATAGGGATAGTGTTATATTTATGACTACATGACTGCAGTGATTATATTCTACTTTCCACAAACACATAGAATTAGAAAAAAAGTAGGTCACATCTTTCACATTTTATTCCCCAATTCTCTTAATAGTGAATACTGATATGGTGAAGGAAGTCGTACAAAAAATGGAAGAAACCTTTACTGCACATTCAGGTTGGGGATTATAATTTTCATAAAATATAGAATGAACCATAGAGGCTATGGGCCTCACATGGTTCAGGAGGTTGGTCCGACATGCTGACAAAACATTTTTGGTATGATGGGTAGCTGACAAAAGCATTTTTGGCAAAATTTAATATTTAGCTGCTGCTCTATATAAATTCACCAAATTGGAGAATTAAATTAAGTCAGGTAAAGGAAAAATGAGTTGCTCTCATGTAAATATATTAGGTGAAGTCATATTCTTTGCCTATAACATCCAAATAGCTTTTTCTGCCCTTGGAAATATCACAACACTTAATGTCCATGAAATCATCCTATTTCTAAACTGTATTCTACAAAACTGTTTTAGTCTCCATTCCACTAACCATATAGTCATATATTTAAAGATTCAAAAACCAAGATTAAGAGATCATGTGTCTACAATGTAACTTAACCATAGAAAATTTGAAAATACCATATTGATATTTATGAACTTTTAGATTTATTGAAATGGATGAAATGATGTTGAATACAAGGAATTTCATGTGAGAATATCTAACAAGTTTTATCAAATTTGTCACTTTCATTTGTAGTGAGTAATAAAATTTTAAAAATGGCATTTCAGATACACTAGCAGGTTATCAATCTAACAATGAAACCAAAATGTTATTTTGAAATCATCATATTTTGACAGAAATCTATTTAAAAAGAAAGTAAATTAAAGACTTTTATGTTATTAGAAATTTAATAAACCTAGAAAAAAATGAAATAGCTACCTCATTTTACTCCCCAAAATTCCAATATAAAGCATAATTTTCTTAAATTCATGAGAAATACCAAATCCAAATAATTTGAAAAAAAAATCTTGTGCACAAATATAAGAAAAAAGACTTAAGAAAGTCACTGAAGTCATCCTTAATCTAAATATGCAACAAAATACAAAACTAAATACTGTTTGATATTTAGGAAACTATATCTAGTGACTGAGTTGGAGAACAATCTTCTGTTCATAAATGGTCTTTTAAAAATTAGAAAATATAAAGAAAGTTTTGGGGAAATTTAAGCCTGCTTTTCATTACATTCGGATTTTCAATTTTTAAATTCTTTTCACTTATTTTCCAAAACTAAAGTTTATTATTGAATTCTAACTTAGTTTGTAAGTTTTCTGTTCCCTGCCTTAACTTATTCAAAGACAATTTTATATTTGACTACCTATTTCTAATTTTATTGTAAAGGAAAATATAATAATAATTTTATAAGAATAGCTAGCAGTAATTAAAAACTCAGTTACATCAAGGCATGTGTATTTGGACTTCAAATATGCATTTTCTCATCTGAATTTCACAACAGTCCTCTAAAGAACACTATTATCTTCATATTATTGATTGGAAAAGTGACTTCCGGAGAAATGGTGTCTCATTTAGTGTCACAGAAACAGCAGCTGGTGAATTAGCATTTGAGCTCAGAATTCTGTTATTCCAGATTCATATATCTATTTAGTGTATCTCATTGTCCTCTGATAGTTACTTGGTCAGTGGTGTCATCTTCAGTAAACCCCCGTGATAGCATTTCATTGAATAAGACCCACTTTCCAAGGGTTGAGTCTTTAATATGTTAGACAATAAAGATTTGGGTGTATTTTTTAGCATCATGAAAACACATATTAATGACTTCTAGAATGGTCAATTTAATTAAAAAGTTTAAGCTTATAGAAAAAAAATCTAAAAAAACAATTTATCTACTTTAGAGAAGGCCCAGCAGTCCCTGGCCAAAGTAAGAAGGAGAAAATTCATGAAGACAGACAATCCTCAAATTACGTGGCATAGACTTTAGGTCCATTTCTTGGAGCTGCACTATAGAAAGAGATTAGGTATTCAGGACAAATAGCAGAGCAAATGTGGAATAGGTTCTTCTTGGCTCCCAATCCAGAAAAATGAGCTAGTCTGCTGCTCCATCTGGATCATCTGGGTGGTCTCAAAAGGTGGAACTAGAGCAGTTCCTTGTCCAAGCTGGAGGTCCCATATGTGCAAGGAAAGTTAAGTGTTTGAAGTATTTATAGTAAATTCTGCACTTTTTCTGTTGATCTGGGGGACTTTAAAGAGCCTGATTTCTCATTAAGATCATGCATATAAAATGATTGCTAGAAATAATTAGAATATTGCTACCCTCCACTGGTTAAAAAGAAAATGTTTCTCTGGCATGAGGGCAATCTAGATGCGACATTTGTCACCCCATTGATGGCTAGGGTTGATTCAGCTGATCTGACTGATGAGGCAGGTGTCCCTTTTCTCCCTCACAGCTCCATGTGTGTTCCTCCTGCATGCTGGGACCAAAAGGGACTACCTTTCCATATAGAGAAGGACTATTCTTCCATCAAGAGGACACAAATATCCGGACTCCCCTGCTAGAACCTCCAAACAGTATCTCAAAAAAGTGCTAATCATCTTCATCCAAATTCTGAAATGAATATATATTGAATGCCTACTGTATACCAACCACTACTGCTGGTTTATTTTCTCATGTAATAATTCTTAAAACCTCTGAAATAGATGATAGCATGTCCATTTTACAGGAAAGAAAATAAAGGTTTGAGAACCATTTTCACTAGAAAATGAAAAATTAAGATTCCTGACATCCGGAATCTTAATGCAATATCCTGACTCACTCTCACAGTCAAGTCTTACTTTCTGTGTTACAGAAGGACAAAGCAGAATTATGTATTCCCATTGCATTCAGTAGAGTAACAGCATTAATGAAGTTTCCCAAGTGGGTTTTTTTGTTTGTTTGTTTGTAACTTTTTCTCCCTTTAGAGGGTCAGTACACCAACCTTATAATGGTTTGCCTTGCTCGCTCTGAAAACATTCTAGGAAAACCACAATTAAAAATTCAAGTCAAGACACCGGTAATAAGTTTAGGAATCTCTCCCCATCAAACAGCAAAGATGTTCTTGTGACATAGTGAAAGAGAAATTGTCTCCTCCTGAAACTGTTCATCTAATGCATATGACATACATATTTCAAAGAACCAGTAGATAATTGTTTTGGTCTTATTCAATGATTCTGTAAAGAAATTAAAAGCTATTACAGATTGTCTTTTGAAAGAAAAACTTATAATTGAATATTCCTTGGGAATTAAGTGAAACATATTATTGTTTTATGAAGACAAGCCAATAATTACATCATATTGCCTCTTCCTACACATGAGTATAATTTATGTGAAACTATTTGGGGACTCTGGTACATCTGCTTCTGAAGGTTTTCTATCAAGTTGCCAAAGAATAGTTTAGAAACCAGAATCATTTTTATGCAGACATTGATAAATGTACAAGCATTATAATTCTTGCCTGACAATTCTTAGCTATTCTTTTTATGTTTTATGAAAGGCCATTGTTTTCATGATCATCACAGGAAATCCTTCAGCAGAAATCACTCATTAAACTAGTTCTATAAATCCTCTATTATTTTCTTCCAGTTCATGTACAAGTTCATGCAATTATATACAAATTTAACTTTTCAAAATTACTTTCACATTCATCTTTCTACCTCCACTACCTCCTCTTCTCTGAAGTACTCAGGGGATAGTGGAACTTGGTCTTACTTCCTCTATTTAAAATTTGAAGAAACAGAGGCACAGAAAATTTAAGCAACATAGTTAATGCCCCATAGTAGTTTGGTGGCAGAAAAATGATAAATGCACTGATGTTTTTGATTCCCAGCCCTTACATCATTTCCCAAAATGAGTTTTCTGGAATACTAGAGTTTTGATAAATGAAAACAGGCATTCTGGTAAAATAAGTGTTTCCTGGTCACTGTATAATATAATTTCCCTATTGCTGGTAGATTTTTATAGCAGTCACAAGATATTAAAGGTCATTAAGTTCCTATAATTCAAAAAGAATGGTTAACCTGGCATTCCTCAACTTTTTTGTTCAAGAATATCTTGCAAAACCCACCACTATTTCACAGTACACACTTTAGAAAATGCTGATTTACAGCATATGTGAAAGCCTTACTTCCTCTCAGGACTGAGATTATTTATACATCTTGACTATACCCTTTATATATTTTGTTCCTCAGAAAGTCTAGAAAATTCTAGAGCTCAAAGTAGAAGCTAAATATACATTTGTTGATTGAGTGATAAAAATCTAAAATATGGGCATTTATAAGTAGAGGCCCAAACATTATTTGGATGTATTTGTTAAAATCATGAACCAGTTCATTGAAACCAAAAGAGAAGGTAGGATCTATTGAAAAGTTTCTACCAGCTGGAACATTTAATGCACGTAGGGATAAACATTAGGAAAGAAGGCAATGACATGAATAAATCAAATAAATTTATAAGTATGTACTGAATGTGTTTTCAGTACCTATTATCTTATAGGTACTACAAATGCTTTCTCAGTCTGCTCCCAAATTAAAAAATAGGTAATGCTGCCATTGAATAATCAAGTCACTTAACAAATATATATTAAGTATCTGAAAGTTAGGTACACATTGATAGCTAATAAAATTTAGTGAATAAGCATATATACAATCACTGCCTGCAATATCTCATGTTAGCATCATACTAATTGATAAATCTCAGACACAAACCCTGATTGGACCAAGTTCTCCCCTTTGGATCTCTCTGCCTTAGTAAGTATTTTATTTGCTAATGACTAACTATATGAACTTGATTATGTCATTTCAATTATGTTCATGTAATTTTTCTTGATTTTAATGGTTATGATGGTTTTTTAAAGAACAGTAGACTAGCTGGCTCAGGCAGTAAACTTCCTGGTGTGGGTTACTTCTTTGTACCTAACTTAAATACTATTTTGTCACTTCTATTGTCCTATGCCCACTTATTCTGGTTGTTAATTATTTTAACTGTCACCCAAGGTGGGGGAAAATAGCATTGGAATAAATTGGACCTTAAATTTCTAAAGTCCTAAAATTCTGTAATTTAAGGTCCAAGGACATGCATACCCTTTTAAATTTCCAATGGAATTTATGAAGATGCCACTAGCCAGGAGGATATGAATAACAATGAGTTGAACTCTAGCCTTGGAAGTCCAGCCATGTAATTTAATAGCAAACCACACATCCCTAGTGTCTCTTTCCTCCACAAATTACTCCTCCTCCCAATCCAACTCATCTGGAGAAGGTAGTAGCATTTGGCAAGTTAGCAAAGTTAACATGGACCCAGATATTTCAGCCTTTACATTAAACATCAGTGTCAAGCTAAATTTTATAGTCAGCTTCCTTGGACTCAAAGCAAAGTGAAGACTTTGGCTTTGAGATTTAAAAAAAATAAAATAAAAACTAAATTCCCCAAATTCAATAACGTTTTGAGATGCCAGAGTCATCTTGTTTCAGTTATTCCAATCAATAAATATAACTTGATGTTCTAGGACTAAAGAATCAAAAATAGTCATTGCTATCCCCAAAATGCCTTTCTGTACTCACAGGTGTCCTATGTTGGTTAAAGCCCTTTCAACTAAATCAAAGCCCCATGGTCCCATTGGTCATTCATCATTGGCCATTTGTAGAGGTGTCCCATGCATATTTCACAGCTGTTGTAAAGTACTGCTTGATTTCTGCCAAGATCCCAGGAGGACTGAATTACTGTGAGTCATTATTCCCCCAGAACCGGTAGAACTCCTTCTTGTACAACCAAGCTAATATATATCAATAACTGCTTTTCTGCCAGGGAAAGTCCAGGTAAACCTTGATACCAAAACATCTCTTATAGTTTGATCTGGTATCAACTGAATCGGAGTCTTCTATGGCTTTACTCTTTCATTTTTGAATAATTTCCCACTTCAGGAGAAATGGTCATTGTCCTTTAAACTTAACCACACAATGATCTATTGCTATTACTCTTCTGAACCTATCTGGAAAGATTTGTAACATGAACCAGGACAGCCCATTTCATTTAAGAAAAGGGAAATGGCTTATTTGGGCCTACTTCTGTTCCTAATTTGGGTCAAAACATTTGCTAGGGCAAGACCTTTCTTGTAACTTATGTTTTCTGGTTCCACAAGTGGTAACAGTAAATAACACCCCCTTTTTTTATTATTGGAGGTTGAATTTGGCACACTTTGCCACTGAGCTACATACCACATCCCCATTTTTAATTCTTTTTTTTTTTTTTAATTTTTTGACAGGGTCTTGCTAAGTTTTTGACACTGGCCTCGAACTTGTGATTATCCTGTCTCAACCTCTCCAGTGGCTGAAATTACAGGTGTGTGCTACTACACTGCCTTGACTTCCCTTTGCATGTTATGTGGTTGTTTTAATTGCTTTTCCATATGCTACTTCATCATGCTGGTATCAATTTGAGTGACCTCCTTTATGACATCTTCCCTAGTTTCTTATTGGCCCTTTTTAGCAATCAAGTGTTTTAAGACAAACCTACACAATGGCACTCTGTGTTAGTTTACTTGCTTTATGTTATTTTTTTCATCTTCTTTCTTTCCTTCCAAGTATAGAAAGGCATTTAGTGCATGAGCTCTGGAATCAGGATTTTAGCAATCAAATCATAACTACTAGACCTGCCAAAAATTCTATGACCTTGGACAACTTTCCAAACTCCTCTGTGTTCAAATGCCTCATCTATATACCAATGATCATAATAATAGAATATTTTGAATATCATTCTATTCAGATAATAGAATTTCCCATGCAATTGTGTAATAATGATTAAATATGATAATTAACACCCTTAGTGTAGAGTTATTGGTATCAATTCTGGCTTCTAGAAAATAAGACCCATATTTTATGCATCATCCATCAAGTTCAAGTCCTAGGAAGTGGCAGAGGTGAAATTCAAAATTAGGTCTGCCTTAAGTCAAGATCCAAGCTATAAAGTGGATATAGAATATGTTCAAAGAACAATAAAAATTCACTAAAAATGTTATATTGAAGTTTCACACTCTACCTAATAAATGTGTTATCACCAGGCAGAAAATGAGTGAAAGAGCCACAGTAAGAATGGGAAGAGACTGCAGCATTAAGACACAGGCCCTTTAAATGGGAAGAGACTGTAGCATTAAGTTTTAAACTATCTTACTAGCAAATACTTTGACTCAAGTTAGGAACAGAAGTAGGCCCAAATAAGCCATTGAAGTTATCATTTTCTTAAGTGAAATGGGCTGTCCTCCTTCATGTTACAAATCTTTCCAGATAGGTTCATAAGAGTAATAGCAATAGATTATTGTGTGGTTAAGTTTAAAGGACAATAACCATTATCCTTTAAATGGGAAGAGACTGCAGCATTAAGTTTTAAAACTATCTTACTATTTCAGCTTTTGATATAGACACCCTGAAGCTTATCATCACAGATTCTCAGCCAGTCCATCTTAGATTCTTCCTTCCATGTAGATGCTTCAGTTCCTACATTTATTCCTGTGTCTCTTTCTGAATCCACTTTTCATTCCAACCTACCCTGCTTCCTCACCTGAACCTTCTCAGATGACTCTTCCTTTTATCCTAGGGGTTTTCTCCTTAAAGTCTGGCAAGTGGACCAGCATCAACAGGAGAGTTTTGTTTTGTTCTTTGTAGTTATACATGACAGTAGAGTATAACTGGACTTATTTATACAAACATATTCTAATTAGGATCTAAGCTTTGTGGTTGTACCCCACTGTAAAAATTCACTGTGATGTATTCCTACATGTACATAGAAAATTATGTCAGAATCATTCTGCTGTCTTTCCATTCCTTTCCCCCTCTGTTCCCTTAATTTCCCTTTGTCAAATCTAGTGAACTTCTGTTCATCCCCTCCCCTGCTTATTGTGTGTTAGCATCTACATATCAGAGAGAATATTAGACCTTTGGTTTTGGGGGATTCACTTATTTTGCTTAGCATAATAGTCTCCAGATCCATCCATTTTTTTCTGGCAAATATCATAAACATACATTGAAGAAAAGAGAGAGCCTCTTTAACAAATGATGCTGGGAAAATTGGAAATCCATATGTAACAGAATGAAATTTAACCCCAATCTTTCACCCTGCAAAAAACTCAACTCAAAGTGCATCAAAGACCTAGAAATTAGACCAGAAACCGTACATCGACTAGAAGAAAAGATAGGTCTAACTCTCCATTATGTTGGTTTTAGGAACTGACTCCCTCAATGAGCCTCCTAAATGAGTGCAAGAAGTAAAATCAAGAGTCGATGTAAACTGGATGGTATCAAACTAAAAAGCTGTTTCACAGCAAAGGAAACAATCAAGAATGTGAAGAGACATCTACAGAATGGGAGAAAATCTTTACCTCATGCACCTCAAATAGAGCATTAATCCAGGGTAAAAAAATCAGAAACCTTAACACCAAAAAACCAAATAACCCAATCAATAAATGTGCAAAGAACCTAAACGAGCACTTCACAGAAGAAAAAATACAAATAGTCAAAAATATATGAAAAAATGTTCAACATCTCTAGTAATTAGAGAAATGTAAATTAAAACTATGCTGAGATTCCCTGTCACTCCAGACAGAATGGCAGCGATCAAGAATACAAATAACAATAAATGTTAGCAAGGATGTGGGGAAAAGGTACACTGAAAAATTGCTAGTGGGACTGCAAACTGGTGTGAACACTATGGAAAGCAGTATGGGAGATTCCTCAGAAAACTTGGAATGGAATCACCATTTGACCAGCTGTCTCGCTCCTTGGTATATACCCAAAGGACTCTCATTGAGAGTCTTAGCCTGCACCACAGAAAATTTTTTTAAGTTGGATTTTTTTTTTTTTTTTTAGCAGGATCTCCAGGATCTTCAAGAATTTTGGGTTTGAGAAGCAGACGAAGCATGTCTTAGGAAAACTCTTACCCCTAAGTCCTTTGAAATGAAGGGAACACTCCTTTTACTCTAAATAAAATCTTTGCCGCTCTCTGATGCGATAACCAAACAAACCCAGTTGTTTCTTTAGCTCATGACAACATGCAAATCACTATCCTCCTCTTGGCCATGTAGCCTCTTCATAAGTTGTAAGCAGGAAAAGGCTCACCTTCTTTCCAAGCTGTGTCTTTTTTTTTTCCAGACATAAAATTAGATATCAGAGACTAAGCAGGCAATTTGGTTCAGTCTTAGAAGATGGCCACTATTACCAATTGCTTCTGCAGATGTGTTTGAACATTTCAGGGTCAACACTGATAATCACATTTCTTCTTTTACCCTGCATCTCACTATCATTTCCATATTGATGATCTTCAAAATGACTGACCTCATGTTCACTCTTCATCAGCCATGTTAGTATTATTTTTCATTTCCAGTTCATATTTTTTCTCCCCAATTAAACCTATATATTTTAAGTCAGGGACATGCTGATAATGCTGCAGGGTTTCAAAGAACCCACCACAATACTTGATGAACTGTAGCTCTCAATTCAGGCCTCTGGTTTGATCAGGTAATGATGAAATATTTCTTTGTTGACTCAGAAACTTTCAAAAACTTGGCATTAGCACTTGGAATTGTAGCTTTTACTGAATATGATGGAGAACCAAATGTTTTATTGTCATTATCATCAAGCGTGCATTTCTCATGTGATCATGTGGCTTATATATTTTTATTGGAAAGAAGGGATCTTTCTGTCACAGTGACAAACACCTCGTATTGCATTTTAATACAGAAAATTTAGTGTAATGAAAATGGTGTGGAATCAGAAGTGCTGTTTTCAAGTCCCTGAGCAGTCATTAGCTAAGTGATTGAATCCAGCTACCAACTATTTTTCATCCTGTTTCCTTGTGTGAAAGAGAATGATGATAATGTCAATCTCATGGGGTTGTAATGATTTAAAGAGATAATGGGTAAAAAAAAACAACACTTTGAAACAAAAACTGCATGTTTTTCTCAATCCATTACTCTAAATTACGATCTTCAATATTGAAATTTTCATCAGTTGTCTTTTAAGTGTGGTAGTATTTAATACTAATTCAGCACTGCTTTTTTTTAAAGTTTGGAATTAGGATATTACTATATAACTACTTGTTCTTTCCATCCTCCAAGTGAACCAAGAAAATTTCAAAATTAACAAGGGAGTTGGGCAATGATTCAGATGACTGCAAAAGATTAAAATTCTTTGAAAAAAATGAACTTGGTGTTTGAGTCTTTCAGTTTGGTCTTTGAAGAAAGAAATGTGTTGCTTGATGCTGGGAATGATGATAAGGCAATGCTTATTTTCAATTATCTCCATGCTTCTGGACTTTTCTAAGAATGTTTATCAAAAATACGTAATAGATTTAGATTTGGACAGTGGAAACAAAGAAAGGGAGGAAGAAGGAAGAAAAGAGGGTAAGAAGAAAGAAAGGACCAAAGAAGTCCAGGTATGAGTTTTGGCATTGATTTATGCTGCTGTCAAGTATTAAAAAGATATAGTCAATTTGCTGAATTGGTCAATGTTTGAAAATCTGTATTTTAAACACCCTGTCCTTCCTTACATTTTCTAAAGACACCCACAATAGTGTCTCATCACATATACTCCTGTAGTATGACCTTGCGGCTCCCCAAACAGCCTTCATTATACGTTTTTGAATTTGATCCAAACCTGTTTTTTGCTTGGACCAACAGAATATGGCAGAATTGATGCTGTCTAGGCCAGTTTCTGGAAAAGCTCTTTCGTATAACTGGCAGCTTCTGCTTTCTGCCTGTTGGATACGGTAGCCATATAAGAAGCTCACCATCCTCAGACCACCACACTGGGAAAGGCCAGAGGATTGGAGTCCCAAAGGGATGAGTAAGTAAAGAAGCTGTCTTGGAAGGAAATTCTTCATCCCCAACTTCTACAGTTGATGCCGGTGGGGATCAGATACAAACTTCCCAGATAAGCGTTTCTAAAACTTCTTCTCCACAAAATGGTGAGCAAATCAAAATACTTGTCTTAAGTCCCTAAGATTTAGAGTGGCATTTTACATAGCAAAAAATTAACTGAAAGGGGCTCCTATCCCAGAATACACAAATTCCTGTTAACCAATACAAATAGAATAAAACAATCCAAATTTAAAACGTGAAAACAGCTTTAGTGACTAAGAGGATATCTAAATGTCCAATGAATATGTGAAAATATATTCAATATTGTTAGACATCAGGAAATTGAGGTTCAATCTACACCTGCCATGAGCTGGGGGTAGAGAGCACTTACAGAGCATCTCAAAAAAATAAAAAGAAAAAATAAAAAAATAACATTCCAGCATTTCAAAAAAAAAAAACAAAGACAGAAAAAACAGCAATAACAACAACAAAAACACCTGCCAAAATAGCTAAATAATAAAAAGTTGATGATACCAGGTATTGGTAAGGATGTAGGCAACTGAAACACTTACATAAAGGCAAGAGCATAAATTGGTAAATCATTCAAGAAAAAACTTAGTCAGTACTTATTAAAATTAAACTTATATATACTCTATGGCCCACAATTCTGTTCCCACGAATTTCTAGAAAAATTGAGTTCTATATCCAACAAAAGACAAGAATGTTTATAAATGTTTTAGCCATAATCTTCCCAAACTGGAAATATCTTCAAACCTATCAACAATAAAATAAATGGACTGGGGTATATTCACATAACGACATGCTACTTGACAATTCAAAGCAATAAATCACTGAGAACATATATCTTGGCTGGGTCTGACAGAGATAATATTGAAAAAAGAAGTACACATCTCAGTATACTTTTATATACACGTTTTCATACACATTTAAAATTTCTTCCTGCATTTGAAAAAATAAGTTGAGCTGGGCTCCATCCCAGCAACTGAGGAGGCTGAGGCAGGAGGATTGCAAATTTGAGGCCAGCCTAAGCAATTTACAAGACCATAAGCAAATTAGTTACACCCTGTCTCAAAATTCAATGAAAAAAAAAGCTGGGGATGTAATTCAGTGGTAAAGCACCCCTAGGTTCAATTTCTGATAATAATAACAATAAAAATTAGTCCAAAACACTTTATAGTATGTTAATAAGTATATTTATGTCTATGGCTTATCACAATGGAAAAAAAAAAACCAGTATCATTTGACTTATGGATAACATGGAATGTATAATTCATAAAAGTAAACTTTTCACCAAATCCTACATATAATTTGCACAATTAATAACAATATTCACTTAATACATTAGGCTTTTCCAATATTCTGACATAAACTACAGATTCAAACTCTTCAAATATAAAAAAGAAAAGAAAATATACTAAATCATTTTGAAAATTTCAACTATTTTTATTACACACAAATCCTCACAACTTGCACTGATCATAAAAGCAACCAACACACTTATGTTAAAAGGTGCTAAATGCCATAAATTTCTATTTATTCCTCTATTAACCTTTTTCTTATTCTGATTTCTTATTCTTCCCAGGGCTATAATTTTTTGTTCTTCAGCTAAACAGAGGGTTTGATTTTAGACAGAGGTTGGGTGAAGATTTTGAACTGAGACCATGTAGAGTGTTTCTTCCAAGAAGCATCCACCTGAGCTTATTACCCAATTAAGCTGGTTACATTTTTAGACTTTGTCCATTGTACCTAAACACTGTTAAAAGTATTAATCTGGCAAGTCCTATAGTCTTTGATTTATGTGTGTTGTTTGTATGGGGCAAGGTACAAATTTTATCATCATTATCAATCTGATTGTTGTTGAATGCCTCACTTGATAAAAGGGCATAAAAGCTACTTTTCAAATGTCTGTTCTGAATGTTTTGAAGCTAATATACATCATATATAAGCCTTGTTTTCATTTCTTTATTCCGAATGAATCTTTCTTATTTGAGTTAAACCCATATTTCAGTCAATAGTTACACTGAAATTATAATTTTCTTATCAACCACTAAGCTCTGCAATATTATGTAATAAGCATTGTTTCCCTGGCCATGAACTCTTATAAAAGATAATTCTGATGACTGCATTAAATTCTGTTAAGAATGTACTTAGAACAAAAACAAAGAATGTACTCAGTTTATACAAATTTTGTGTGTATCCCAAAATAGATGATGGTCACCTATGGTGTTTTTTGCTAACAAATTTAGCACACCTTTTCACTAAAATAAAATATCAACTAAAAATAGCTGAATAGTACCAACTCAAGTCACAGAGATATCTTTAATGTGTAGGAGAAGGTACATATTTATTTTTTGATTTTTAATTAAATTGGCAGTTTGAAGTCGGTTATATTACCAGTGATTCTGAATTCATGTTTGACATTGGTAATAGTCATGAATGTCAATTGTCTCAAAGTTACCACTAAGATGAAAACTTCTAAAATTAAGAAGAAAGAAACTCCACATTTGAACAATTAGAAATTTTGCACATAACTGCAAACTAGCTTCACAGTGAAGACTAAATGTCATTTCCTCTATAAAGCTATACATTTTACAAAGTCAACAGAAATATTTGGAATTTGACAAGATAATTCTGAAATCAAACTAGAAGAGAATGAGAAAAATAGGTAGCAGATTTTTAAGTTGAAAATAGCAATATTAAAACGTTATTATAGATACATTTATAAATAAAACATATTATAAATATAAAACATTTATAAATAAAACAATTATAAATATGTTTTATAAATAAAACAGAATAGAATTGGTGATTAAAAAGAATAAGAAGAATCACAAAGGCAGGTTATTAAAAAAAATGGAACAAATGTTTGACCACCTGGGGACAAAAGAGTAACATATTTCTACTTCATGGCTTATTCCAAAATAAATTCCAGATAAATTAAATTCAATATAAATAAATGAAACAGCAAACCTACCATAATATAATATTAAATATTTGTGTGATCTGTGGCAAGACAATACTTTTTAAGAGTTGCATAGCTGATACCAAAGACAGAAACCATAATGGAGAATATTAATGTGTTTAACATAAAAATGCATAAGATGTAAATATCTCTAAAAATAACATTTAAAGGTTAAAGGCATGATCTTCAAAGGTGTCAGAAGTCACCTTTGTGACAGGGAGTGATTGAGAACCACACAGATTTTAACAGACCAAGGAGACATGTGGCCTAAGTGCCATGTGTTATCCTGAACTGGATTTGGAATTAAAAAAAAAAAAAAAAGACATCTGTGGAAAATGAATAAAATCCAAGCACTGCTATTTATTTAGTAGAATTCCAACAAATTTAATATTTTAGTTTTCATCGTTGTTTTGTGGTTATATAAGATGTTAACACAATGAGAATCTGGATATAGAGTAGACAGGAGTTTTCTAGATTGTTTTCCCACCTTCTATAAATCCAAAGTAATCTTCAAATAAAACTGGAAAAAAGAAAGAAAAATAACAAGGTGGAAAATTATTTTTAAGTTATGGCTCATGAAAGACCAATATCTTTAATTTTTGAGGATCTCCTTCAAGTCTATATAAAAATAATGCTCTAATAAAGAAAGGACTGAGTGATACCAATAGAAATCACACACACACACATAAAACAAAAATGGATAAAAATATATTAAAATGTTCAGTCTTAATCAAAAAATGCAAATTACATAATGTAATGCTTTTTTCATCTACAAAGTTGGCAAAGATTTCTTTAAAACATTTAGTATATTCTTAGGATATCAGGAAGTGTAAACATAAAATGTAATCATCTCAATATTTTAGTAATGTATCCAAGTTTCGATCATCTCAGTGATTTATCCTAAGGCTTTTAACTCTCAAGAGACACAAAGCTTTAGCCACTATGGAGCAGCATCAATAGTAAAAACAAACATTGGAAACAGTTTCTAAATAGATTCTAACATGAGATAGATAAAAATAAATTATAATTGTTCCATTAATGGAATAGTATGCAATCATTTTTAAATGACTTTACATGAATAGACCAGCACAGAGGGATTTTTAGGGCAGGGATTCTTCTCTACATGATACTGCAGTGGTGGTGTAGGTCATGCACGTTTGTCCAGACCCAAAGCACATACCAGAGCAATAGAAAACGCTAAGGTAAACCACGAACTTTGGGTGATCTCCGTGTGTTAATATGGATTCAGTGATTATAACAAATACACCATTCTAATGGGGCATGTTTCTAATTGGGGAGGCTAAGCATGAGGAATACAGGGGGAAGGTGTGCCATCTTTGTAATCTCTGTTCATTTTTTTCTGTGAATTTAAAACTGTTTCAAAAACTAAAATCTATTTTTTAAACATATCATTACAAAAAAATTAGTGATAGGAAACACAATAATATTTTTGAAATGCACAAATTCTAACAGGAACCTTTTCCCTTGACTGTGTCATGCTTTTCTGTAAAAAGAAATAAGTTTTTAATTTTAGGTTTAAAAGGAATAGAATGTTGTGGCAAGGAGGACAAGAGGACACAGAAGTCATAGGGCAAACCAAGTTGGAAAGTGGAAATAAAACAGAAAATGTATTCCAGGTGAGTTAAGAAAAAGATAGAATAAAGGTACAAAGTAATTGGTTAGAGCTTCAGGACTGAGTGATAACTGGAGAGTATCCACCCGAGATCCGTTGGCTCAATAAGTGATGTATATGATGGGAAACTCAGCTGAAGGATAAGCTGTGCAGAGAAGAAAGTAAAGGGGACTTCAGTTCCAATTGTAGATTTCCCTAAGATCTCTTTATTCAGTTGCCTGAAATTATTTCAGAATGTGAGATCAATATTAAAGTATTACTAGTATACCCATTTTACAGACTTTTAGCAAATTTCATGCAATGTCATTTATGAAGTGCTTAGCACAGTGCTTCACATAAAGTGACCAAAAAGGATGAATATATTTTTTAATTATCCCCTTATTATTGTTAGGATGATTATTGTCAAATTGAGGCTCAAATAAGTAACTGACTTGGGCAAGGCCACCCAACTAGAAAAGAACTCTGCTCAGACTTGCATTCTAATCTATATAACTCTGAGAGCCTTTTCTCTGTCGCCTGTTTTGAAAATTGGATGGGTGTAGAATACCAGCATCGGGATGTAAAAAAATGAAGTATTGCAACTCTACCCAGCATGGGAATGTAAAATTGCTATTCCAATGCATTTTTGTATCAATTCCATAGATGCTTAATTCTGAACATGAAGACTCAAGGAAAGGGTGGCCAGTAGAAGTGTCTTCCATTGAGTAATCATAGGTTTTATTTATGATTTTTTAAAATTTAAAATGCCATTAACTTACAATATCACTAATCTGCCCAAGAAGATAGATTCCACACTTATCATTTGTTCACTCAACTAATAAATGTTTTGCATCAGCATGTACCATGGTCTAGACTTTCACATTACCAAGATAAATTAGACTCATGATCCCTCCCATTACATCAATTAACCAACTACTATTTATTTTTCACCTTTTTCTTCTTGTCCTTCTTTCCTATGTCTATTTGCTTAGTCAAGCGATTATTCATTACCTGTGTGTTTAGGATTGTCACAGTACTCTTACATTATTTATAGTTAAGTTTTATTCCTGAATTTGATAATATAGACATATTTTAATTATTTTTAAATGATGGAGGCATTCTCTTGACCATGATGTACTATTTCCCCAATAATTTTTCTTTCTCCAAAATAGATACACCAGTAGAGCTGGTTTCTTTTCCACACTGCCCCACACCACACCATCCAAAAACGGCATTTACGTTCTATCTCTATCTGCCTCCTCAAACTCTTCATTTTTTTCCTTCCTTTAGTATTTTTGGATATTTTAGGGTTCTCCTGCACTCTGTCCTTCCTAGCTTAATAATATTTATTTTGTGTTTAAATCCCACATCCTAGACATACTCTAATTACCCACTTATATTTTGATTATATTGCAAAATTTATCACTCTTGTTTGCTTTCCAATCCTTATTCCACTGTCTTGAAGTTTCATTTCTGATTTGTTTGCTTTTTAAAAAATTTTAAATTTGTTTTAATTAGTTATACATGATAGTATAATGCACTTTTTTGTTTGTTTGTTTAGACTGTACTTTGCTACATCATGTATAATGGAGTAGAATTTCTCATTCTTCTGGTTGTACATGATATAGAATCACACCAGTCCTATAGTTATATATGCACATAGGGTAATAATGAATGTTTAATTCTATGATCCTTCCTACCCTACCCTCCCTTCACTCCCCTCTACCTAATCTAAAGAACCCCATTGTGAATTAGCAGCCGCATATCCGAGAAAAAATTGGACTTTTGGTTTGGGGGAATTAGCTTATTTCACTTAGCATGATATTCTCCAGCTCCATCATTTAACAGCAAATGCCATAATATCATACTTCTTAAAGGCTGAGTAATATTTCATGTATATATGGATGATGTTCTGTTATTTTGGATGTGTTTCTCTTTTACAACTATCTAAAATTCCATTGGTATGATTCTACCTTCATAATACATTATTTTTTAAAGGCTATAGTTCCTACATACACATTCCCTCAGATGGGGCAAATACGTGGTACCTGTTGTTTGATATCTTGAAAATTAGGCATAGCTTTCTCTCATCCAGAGAAGTTAATGTCATGCTTGGGTTGCAGTCCTTTTTGCTAATGATTCTCTACCAATTTTTAGCTTCCTGTGTTTTATATGAGAATCAGATATTGATGTGAATTTTATTCTTTGTAGGTAATTTTCTTGTCTTGAAATTTCTGAATTATTCTTTTTATTCTTGCAATTGTGGAATTTTATTAGAATATGTTTGGATGTTTTTCTCTTTTGTGACTATCTAAAATTCCATTGTACGGTTCCACGTTCATAATAAACTAATAACTTATTTGGTGGTTTTGGGGGAAGCTCTTTTCTCCTTTGGAAATCTCATTATTTTAACATACTGGCTATCCTGGATCTATTCTTAAATACTCATGTCCATAATAGCTTTCATTTTGTGGTACTTTGTTTTGAGATATTTATTCCAGGTTTTAGCTTAGATTGTTGTCACATCCTTCATCTTCTTTTATTTGCCTACATACTTCTGTAGTTCCCATGATGTGTTTATAAATATATTTTTATTCAATCCATTATTGGTTATTTTTTTACATGTTTTAAAAGTAGTTAGTGCTCTCCTTTGGCAGTACCACTCCTCTGGAAACAATTTGCCCTGTCTCTGATTTGTTCTTTCTCAATTTGCTGAGAATTTTTTGCCTAATCACTGGATTTCAGGCCTAGTGTTCTTATGTGACAGCAGTCTAATTATCAAGAAGCCCAGAAATACATATATATATATATATATATATATATATATATATATATATATGTTATATATATATAACCCAGGGCCATTGTATCTGAAGAAACCCTGTGTGCTTTACAATCTGCTGAGCTGGAGCTTGCAAAGCCTGGCCCCCTTCTAACTTAGGGAACAGAGGAAACTCAAATCACTTGCTCTACTTTAACACACATCTTCCTAGTCAAAACGTGGTCCTTGGACCAGCAGCACTGAATTGAAAAGGAAACATTTTAGACCAGGAGTGCATGCCCAGGATGCTTAACTTGCCTGATCACCTGTCTCTCCAATCAGATGGGATAGATTCGTGGTTTGAGCACTGATTGTGCCTCAGAACATCAGCATGCTCTTGGCCCACTGTATTATTTATATTTGAGCCCAATCTGCCTAAAAGGATGATTAGTAAAATAGCATATGACAAGTGCATACACTCCAGGAGCCCCAAAATCATAGAATTGTCATATTCCACAGATAATTTGAGATTCAGAATTTGTAGTAACATGTTCCAAGTTCTGTAGAATCCTGAAATTTATGAGCTGTGACATATTTTTTGGAATGAAGAGATTCCTCAGAAGTGAACTTGCACACTTTTGTCATTATTAATGAATATATTTCAACTCAAGATCTCAACTCACATTTCATCAGTGATTGCCTTTAAACATCAGAGTGCAATTTTAAGCTTCAAAGGGTCTTATAAAGTTGTCATTGAGCTGAGAAGTGTATCAATGAATAGTTAAAATTCTGAAATCAATGCCAATAAACAAAATACTTTCACAAAGTCCCTCTTCCTCATATGTTAAAATCAGGCATCAAAACTCTCCAATGTTCTGCTTCTCCCTATGTAATTACTCCTTTTTTAAAAGTAAACTTGGATTCATTTTGATATGTTAAAGTTAAATAATCTAGTATCTGTCATCCAATGAGAAACATAATGATGAAAACTATTTAAATACATGTAAATATAAGTAATATATTTGTAACATGATGTCAGGTTAGTTGGAATTTGTCTGGAGCTTTTTGTAGTATTCATGGACAAGCTTGATATGTCACAAGATGACAAGAGCCCACGAGAGTCGGGTAAGAGCCAGATTGGACCTAACTGTAGAGAATTTTTGGTTTTCTTTTTTTTCTTCTCCCTTGACAATGCCACAGTTATTTGTTGTGAGATTTGGATTACTGGGGTGATTGGACAGTAAGCTATTTTACAAATTGGTTATAAATATTAACTAAGTATAAAACATAATCCTAAAATATATACTTTACACTAAATTCACTATATTTTCTTGCCATCTCCCACAAAGCTGTTGTGTAAAAATATCCTAAGATTTCTCCAATCACTCTGGTCCATGTCTCTTTGATATCATGGGATTAGAAAGTGTACTATTGCAGATCCTATACAGTAAAAACATACTTCTGGTGTGTGTGTGTGTGTGTTTTGCTGGGGGTGGAGTCCAGGACCTAACATATGCTAGGCAAACACTCTACCAATGAGCTATACCCCTAGTTTAGCACCACTAAATTTATCATAGACTCCCTATTAAACAATAGAGCAAGTACCATCAGCACATTCTATGCTCTTAAAATCAAGCGCACCACAAAATTCTCATTACACTTCCAATATCTCACCAAATTTTGGTCCCTGTTTCCCTAATTATATTCTATTAATCAGGTACAGACATCATAGCTTCCATACCTAGGAAATGAAGAAAGTAGGAAGCACCACAGTGAATATCACCTTTATGTACATCCACAAGACACAAATGAAAAAAAAAAAAACTATATGTAAATAACAAAAAAATCAGTAGAGGGAAGGGAATAGGGGAAGGGAAAAGAAAGGGAGGGAAACAGAAAGTCCAGGAGACTGAATTAGAGGGAATTATATTCCATGCGTTGATAATTATGTCCAAATGAATCTTACTGTTATGTATAACTAAAAAGAACCATAATAAAGATTTATTAAAAATAAATGTAGGGGGGCTGGGGATGTGGCTCAAGCAGTAACGCGCTCGCCTGGCATGCGCGGGGTGTTGTGTTCGATCCTCAGCACCACATAAAAATAAAATAAAGATGTTGTGTCCACCGAAAACTAAAAAATAAATATTAAAAAAATTCTCTCTCTCTCTCTCTCTCTCTCTCTCTCTCTCTCTCTCTCTTAAAAAAATAAAAATAAATAAATGCAGGAAGGCTACAGTTTGGTGATGCACCCTTCTCCATATTTTTAATCTTGACAGGTCTTATTGCTCTTCTGTTGTATGGAAATAGCTGCTACCAGCAAAACTCATTTTGTGCTTACATCACCCACCTCTTTCTTGCACTCCCTTGGCATCTGGACATCCCTATTCCTTCTTTTTCACTATATAGTCCCTATATTGCATTTTTTTCAATGTGAGACTTCTACTGATATCTTCCAATGATGGAGATGGGAAGAGCTATAGAATTTCTCTGAGTACAGATTTCTCTTTTTAACCCAAAAGATTATTAGCTCAGAGAAGTCATTAAACTATATTGACACAACCATACTTTGGTCATAATAGCACTGCATTCTGGTTCTTCTAACTTTAAATCAGTTTTCTTTCTAGTTCCTTCATCCCTTGTTGCATAGGCAAAACAAACAAACTGACATGTGATCTATTATAAAAATATATTCTTAATTATGATGTCATACTCTTTTAAATTGAGATTTGAGTATCTTAATCCCTCCATCTCCCACAAGGCTAGTGTAGGATTCATTAAGATTAAGAAGACATCTCTCTGATACCTATTATTTACCACCATTTAGAAATATTTGTCCTAGAAGGAAAATATCACATTTAATTAAGGATGTTGTATATTTAGTGACTAGAGCGCAACAAACAAGTTTGGTGGCAAAATCAAGTCATGAGCATGCAGTTAACTTCCTGAAAAAAAGACAACTTGAAAAAGGGAAATTTTCTCTTAGGGCCCAGTTTGTCTTAATGGAAAATACATTATCTCACAAATAGGAGCTTGTTTCATGCTTTCTGCTAATAAGGGAGCCAATTCTGGAATGAAGGCCTAATGACTGAAAAAATGAGTGGGACAGTTCTTTGGCAAGGCTGCCTGAGGGATTTGGCTTCTCGACAGTGAAAATATCCTCAACTATATAAATTATTCAGGTTGGGACAGCCTGAGTCTTAGGCTTCCTTGATGGAGTCATATGGGAAACAACGTCTAGACATCAGAAATCAAGATTTTGCTTTTACAACTCACTGTTTGAAAAACTGCTAAGAGGGATACCTTCAGTGGACTCTAATGTATCGTTTTTGTAACATCTGTCAAATGTATGTCAGCAGTCATACCAAGCAGAGACTTTGACCTGTTGGAAAAGATTAATTGTTCTAATGGCATCACCATTTGGAAAAGTACACTTTTTGTTTGTTTGGAAAGCATAGACTCTTAAAATAGTGCTTAAAATAGGAGAAGAGATTTGTCAGACAATGAGCTCGCTTCTGCTATGCATGAGCTCTACGGTCATAAGCCTTCCCATTGCCCCTCAGGAAAATGGAGCCTCTCTTTAGAGGTTTCTGGTATCCATTAGAAGCATTATGATATGCAATAAACAAAACTATGGGCTAACGTCTGCTTAAAGTGACTATTATAGTCAAGAAAAGCAGTGAATATTTTGGATGGAAAAAATTTCCGAAGAGAATTTAAGGTCTGCAATAACAGATCCAAAATATATTCAGTGTAGGAAGAATCAATGCAAAAGCTTGCATTTTTGTTCTAAAAGTCAAAGGCCCAAACACAGCCTGAGAAAGGCTTCCTTCAACAAAAGCACTTCTTTTCAGTTTACTACAAGAGCATCAAATACAATTCCCCATCGAAACCTCAGAACACAGAAAATAATTTCAGTGACACTGAAATGGCATACATGTGGTACTATTCCAGATGCATAGGAAAAAATGTAAATTCACTGTATACAGCGAATGCATTTGGGCATTCGGGCTTGATTCTTTCCTAGAATTCCAAATGAGAAAGACTGCTAGACTCTGTTGTAGACTAACCTTTGCCCCTACTTCCTCCCTCATTGACACAACTGAGTATAGTGACCTAACAAGTTGATATGATTTAATAGTGTTCTGATTTAAATTCAGGCCTTTAACTAGAAGATAAATCATGACTCTTCACTGTTTCTTCACTGTCAAAAGAACAAAGGGGTACAGATACTCAGGAAATAAAAGAATGTGTTTAATTCTCAAACTAGGAGATACTTCCTGAAGACAGCACTTTGTAATTGAGTCTTAACTATATGATATTATTTTTTGTTCAGATGAGAAAGGGCAGGACTGGTAAAAATAATTGAGATGCATCCACACCTCTGTTATACTGAAATCAAAGGCTTATCAAGGAAGATCAATTGTGATCATTTGGCATAGGAGCTAAACAAATCTGAAACATTTGGGAGGCAAAAAAGACATCATCAGAAATGAGCATTGGAAATGAAACTGACCAAAATATTGTTGCACTGGGTGAATATACAAGAACACAACACATCCACTATTAGGTATAATTAAAATGCACCAATAAAAATATATAAAAGTTTTAAAAACAAAATCAAAAGCTAGAAAAAATAAAGAGCATTGGGATGAAATCTCCAAAACTTCTGTATCTAATAGATTAAATATCAATGACTTAAGCATCTATGATATCATTCAGATCACAAAAAGCTGTCACATACCTGTAACATCCTGGTCAGGGTTATGGCAAGCAAAAGTGGATCTGCTTAGGTCCTGCTCAGAATTAATGTAGACCTAAGGGAATTGATATGCATGGGAAAAGCAACAAAGTCTTCTGTCTGGGAGCAATATCTGCAGTCAGATAGACTTGAGTTCACATCCCTACTTCACTGCTTACTGCTTGTGTAAACTGCTAATTGTGCTCAAGGCCTCAGTTTCTGTATTACAAAATGGGTTTTAAAATACCTGACTTAAAGTTATTTTTAACTTTTAAATTATATAATGTGTGTGTGTGTCTGTGTGTGAAGCCCAATATATTGCAACTTCTTAATAAATGATGATGATGATTAGTCATGGAGAGAAAAGGAAACAGAAATGTCAGGCACAGGATTGGGTCATCAATAAACTTGCCATAGGACAGAATGGAGGGGTTAGGAAAGCAGGTTGAGAGGGCAGTCTAGCTTAGAACTTTCAAATATATGTAGCTGTGAAAATGGGAGTTCCATTAATAGAATCAAAGCCACTAGTCTATGACATACTCAGATTTGAAAGGGAAAAGAAAACAAATTTGGAGACTTTAAGAGAGAATGATCTCACCTCTCCAACACACACAAAAAAATATTAGTGCCATTTAGTCCATCCAGAAGAATTCAAAGTTCTATTACGAAT
Organism: Marmota flaviventris; assembly: GCF_047511675.1. Lineage (NCBI taxonomy): Eukaryota > Metazoa > Chordata > Mammalia > Rodentia > Sciuridae > Marmota > Marmota flaviventris. The sequence continues at coordinate 37,552,684 of NC_092506.1, read as the reverse complement.
GTAGTTCTCCAGGCTTTGGCAGCTTTGAACTCTCACTGTTCCCCAAGGCTCTTTGCTACTCAAATTCAGGCAACAAATGAGAAGCATCTGAGTCCTGTAAGAACCCCCTAAGAACTTGCTAGAAATGCAGAATGTCTAGCTTCTTTAAAGGCCCTCTCGGTCGAAGTCTGCAATGTAACAAGAGTCCAAAGTGATTAGAGGCTCTGCTTCAGTCAACAGTTGGAGTAGGAAGAAAAATGTCAGTTAGTTAATTAGATGACTAACTTTCAACTGTAAACTCTTCATACTAATCTGATTAAAGAAACGTTGCTGTGTTTGTTGACTACATGAATGGACTAAAGAAACTTATGACATAGCTTCATTCTGCCCTGTATTTTTTTTTCCATTTTTAAATTTATGGGTCCTTTACAGATCTGGAGAAGAGACCACAAACAGGAGATGTTTGCATTTTTAGATGTCAACTCACTATGGAACTGAAATATTCACAAAGTTAATAAAAGTTATTACAAAGTGATAGCATTTTTCCTCATAAAGGGAAGATGGCTTGGCTCTTAGTATTATGCTCAGCTTTTAAAATAAAAACTCTTCTATTTAATTTACTCAAACCATATGTTAGATTTTATTTAGCATATTTGCCATTTAAACCCCTGAAGTTTTCTTCTGCATGCTTCAGGTGTAATATATTCTAGAACTGTATATAAAGCAGATTATTTTTGACAGTGGTAATTTAGAAGAAGCGTTCAAAATTATGCCACATTAAAACATCTGGAATTGCTCAAAGTCATAGAGGAAGTATTTATTTTTATTGTCACAGTAAATTGTCTCTATTACACATTTTGAAATGCATTCAATTTTGATTTGAAAAATTATTTCTGAGGCAGTTTAATGCTTCCCCCCCACAACCTACATAAAGAGAAAAGTTTTAAATATAGACATTAAAAACTTGAATAAGATTTTTGGAAACATAGGAGGTTGACTGATATTTATCTTTTTATACTTTTGTTTCAAACAGAAAGGGTTAGGGTATAGCTCAGTTATAGAGCATTTGCTTAGCTTAAGTGAAATCCTGGGTTTGAGCCTCAGCACCAAAAAAAAAAAAAAAGAAGTCATAAATTATTACCCATATTCATCTAATGTAACTGAATACTTCTAATTACTCATTCAAGGAATATTTATTGAGTACCTATTATGTGTGAAGCTACTTGATCCTGTTTGCTGCACACTTAACAAAATAATATTGTACAGGAAATATTTTCCTTGAGAGAGCTTATAGGAATCACAAATATTGTACAATTATTAGAACTGTCCATGATGCAGTAAGACTATATGTTATGGGAATTTTTAATTTTCTAAAGGAGATATCCTGAGCCGGTTATGAAACTGGTAATGGATGGAAGGAGCGTATGGCTTTAAATTTAGGTTTCGAGGATGACAGAGAGATTGGCCAGAGAGGAGGAAGCAGCCAATAAGCAATGAGTAATGTTGCAGGTTGGAGCCATCCCAAAGGTTAGACCAGCAGGATATTGTGAACCATGTAAAGGTGTTACTCTTCCAGCCTGAGGATCAGCAAGCTTGACTTAAGCAAAAAGATGTCATTTGTTGTGTGTGCACTTATGCAGAAAGAATAAGGAATGAATGAGAAAAGACTCTTTAGGAAGCTAGTGCAATAGGACCCATGAGTACTCTAGAATCTACCCCCAAAAAATTCAGTGTTATGACAGGTTAACCTGTGACTCCTACCAGAGATCTTTTTTTAACCTTGTCTGTCTGTTACTGATGTCTGTCTTAACACAACCATACATCTTATCCTTACCACTCTTCCATGAATGTCACATCTTCTTTGCATCCCAAGTCTTCACACAATGCTGCTTCTACCCAGAATGCCACTGCCTTTCTTCAAAGCCCCCTTGACAGTCTCCTCAGGAAAAGCTCATTGTCCCACCTCCCTGCTGGCATTAACTCCTGATTACAACCAGACAATGTAACATTTATTATGTTTTGCAGTGATTATTTTTGTTTTTCTTCACCAACAGATCATGGATTTGGAGCTGTTTATTTAAACCATCCAAAATAATCCGATGCATGTGAAAGACCAACATATAACACATAACTAAAGGGTTATTTTTTTTTTTCAACTCAGAGGCAAGGGCGGTTCTGGTTCCCCTCTAGATTTTCTTAGAGAAGAATCTAAAAAAATCCCAAGTTGTCAGCACCTCAAGTCTAAAATTAATGAATAAAACACACATTGTAGTTCTTATATTGGTGAAGTTACTTTCCATCACACCTATTCTAAGATGCCAGGAAGCCAGAATCTATTCTTACCTTTACAGATTTCTAGGCATAGGTCTAGCAATCATTTGTCTACCTGACAAACTCCTGGAATAGGTCAAACTCCCTACATGGTTCTTTTGAAGCCATTCTTACTTGGCTAGAGATGAAAGGTAAGCAGCACACTCCACCCAACTCTGTTCAGAAGATATGGGAATGGAAAGGAAAAATAGAATGTGAAGTCCAACAAACATCTCCAAGAAGTTATTTACAAAAAGATGTACTCCCTCTTGGTCTCTGCAACTTCTGAAGTATCACTGAAGAATTTGTTGAACTGAGAATTGCAAAACTGATTCTCAATTATTTCCTCTGTTGATCTGCATAGATGATCATTATCTCAGTGATGTAGGGGTGCTTAGAACTTCTGGCTTTATCATCACTCTCTAGAATGTCAACCAACACTAGAACAAAGAATGTCATGATGCCATTCTGTTGAATATATAAGGCTTATTCTCTGGTAATAAGAAAGGGATGTTGTTCATGTTCAGGAACAAAGCTGACATGAGGCTTACATTGTATTGCATGTGATTGACAGTCCATAAACAAATAAATATGTGGGTGATAAGTGTTCCAAAATGAAAAGAAAATAAAAGAACCCTAACTATCGATTAAAGAACAATATAGGGAGAGAGCTGGCTCTTTAAATTGAGTGGTCCGTCAAAGCCACTTTGAAAATATATTTGAGCAGAAATCTTTAATAAAGTAAGGGGGGAAATCTGATGATAACTTGAGGCCTTCCTGGCAGAACAAAATGCATGAGCTGACAGCAGACCTGGTGTGTCCAAGAAGCATCAGGGAAACCAGATGTCTCACTGAGTAGCCTAGAAAAGAAGTTGTAATAAAAGATGATTCAGAGCAAAGGTGGGAGAACAGGTGAAGCAGAGCCTATAAATCTGGCTCTGAGGAAGACAAGGTTTTAGAATGCTATGAGCAGGAACAGTGGCGTGATCTAACATTTTTTAAATTGTCACAATATTTGTACATATATATATATATATATATATATATATATAGTATGCATAGTTGACCCATGCATATGATATGTAATGGCAAAATCAGGGCAATTAGCACTTCCAGATCCTTAAACATTTATTGTTTCTGTGAATTGGGAAAATTCAGACTCCTCTGGTTGTTTTGAAATATATAATAAATTGCTATATACTGCAGTTATTCTCCTGTGCATACAGAACTAGCTCCTCTTATGTGGTTGTACTGTGGTACTCGTTATCAAATCTCTCTTGATCCCCTCTCTCCTCCTCTTCTTAGCCCCTAGTGATCACTCCACTTTTCTTCTATGATATCCAACTTTTCAGCTTTCATGAAAGAGTGAGAACTTGCAATATTTTTCTTTGCCTTGCTAATTGTATCTAATATAAGACCCTCCAGCCATGTTGCCATGAATGACAAGATTTCATCTATTCTTTGGTTGAATAATATTCCTTTTAAATGATTGCCCTAATTGCTGTCTTAAAAAAAAATAGCCTCAAAAGGAAAAGTTCTTTAGCAGGAAGATCAAGCTTGAAGTGCTGCTATAATCTAGGAAAGAGATGATAGATTTAGAAGCTACTGAAGAAGCCATGGGAAAGGGCTGGATATAATTTAGGATGTGTTCATAGATACTGTAGGAGGCTGAATAACAGTTATCCAAAATATCAGCTCTGAATCCTTGAAACCTGCTATATTATTTGAAAAAAAAAAAAAAAAAAAGATCTTTTGCAGATCTGGTTGAAAATTTTGAGGAAAAAAAAAAGGTTATCTTGCTTTATTGGTGTGGGCCCTAAATGCCATCACAGTGTGATGAGAAAGGTACAGGGAGCCTCAACATGAAAACAGAGAAGAGAAGGCAATGCCACCACTGAAGTAGAGGCTAGTTCTAAGTCAGAAGTCAAGGAATGCAAGGACCCACCCAAAGAGACAAGGAACAGGTTCTCCTCCAGATCCTCTGGCACCTTAACTGGTCTGTTAAACTAATTTTGAACTTCTAGACTTCAGAACTGTTAGAGAATAAATTTTAAGGCAGTAATCTTGAGATACTTGGTAACAGCAGGCTCATAAAACTAACAAAGGCTTGATGTCACATGTGAAAGGAAGAGAAGAGCCAGAGACAACTGGAGGCAATTTTGTTTAAGTGAAGATGTGGCGTTTCCAATTCCTGAGATGGAGACGTCTGGGACAGGGACAGCTTTAGAGAAGAAAAAATAAAATTATAGTTTAGACACCTTATGTTTGAGATTATTATCAGCATCTAAATGTAGTTATTCAGAAGACTGTGAGTCTGGAATTGAAAGGACGAGTCAGGGCTGGAGGTGGATGTTAGAGTTATTAACAACAACAACAAAAAAGAGTCATTAGCAGTGTATAAATGGTAATTAATGTCATGGTACAGAATGAGCTCACTTAGGAAGCTCTGGAGACAGGGAATGTGTTCAGTGACTGAGTTCCGAAACTTCCTTGTTCGGACATCAAGAAAATCAGAAGGACCTAGCAAAAGACACGGAGAGTAAGCTGTGACTAATCTGTGAAAAGAACCAAGAGAAGATGGTGTCCTAGATTCCAAATAAAGAAGATTCTCACAATGCTGGGAGCAATTCTGTCAAATGCTGTGGAAAGAATATAGGATGGGGAAGTTTAGACAGCTAATAGAAATTTTGGGGGGAGTGGAGCTATAAGTGAAAGGAAATAGGGAAAATAACAGAGTATCAGGTAGGAGTATGTTTTTAAGATGAAAATTGTCCTAGCAATAACATCATGGTCTTAACAGGGTCAATGATCAGAGGATGATAAGCATACGAGCTGAGTCAAAGAGGATTATGAACATAATGTTGGGAATGTATTCTGCAACAGGGAGAATCTAGTCTTTGAAATCTAAGAAGATAAATCAAGTCTTGATATGAAAACAAGGTTTTATATGTATAGTTGCAGATGAACACAATATCTTTATATTGTTTATTTATTTTTATGGGGTGCTGAGGATTGAACCCAGTGCCTCACACATGCAAGGCAAGCTTTCTACCCCTGAGCCACAGCCACAGCCCCTAAAAAGAAGTTTTTAAAGAAAAACATTTGAGGAGGATGACATAATAAAGTGTTTAACAACAATAAAAATAAAGTTAAGAAAATATATGTTTATATAATAATTTGCAACTTGTAAGGTCTTTCCTATGCATTATCTTCTTCTGTTCTTACAACTTCCTTGTGATGTTAAGTGGTGGTAACCACATTTGATAGAGGAGTGAACTGGTTGAAGTGATTTGGACAAGACCTAGGAAGCTAGTAAGCCATGACATGAAAATGTTTAAAGAAAAGCAGTTTTGAGTTGTAGCACGTAGGTCATTAGGAGAGAATAATAAACAGAAAAAGGAAAAGAGAACGTCATAATCCAAATAGAATATATTAAAGTCCAATAAAGACAGTGGGTGCCAAAATGAACAGGGTGTGTTTATGCATATATGTGTGCAAGTGCATGCACTTATTTTTATAGTCTCAGGCCATGGTATATTACTGGAGTGTGATTTTGCATCATCACCATCACAATAATACATTCCCTTTCATATCTACATTTTGTTCCAAACTCCTTTAATATTTATTACTTCATTTTATAGTTGTATCTAAAATGAACTGTACATCACTGATATTTTATAGATGGGAGTATCCAATTTTCACAATGTACAACTTGACCAAAATTATGAGACTGGAATATAAATGAAAAGTTACTCAAAATTCAAATTTATAACTCTAGACCCAACCTAATGTGTTTTTTGTTTTTTGTTTTTTGTTTGTTTGTTTTTAATGAAAATAGAAGAAGAAGGAAGAGAAGAATTAAAGTAGACTGGAGAGGTCCAGGAGCATTTCACAATAATGAGTCTGGGATCATACTTACCAATTAGGTCAAATTATTATTGGAAATAATATCCTCAAGTAGCAACTAGATGTCGGAGACTCAACTGCTCCTAAGTAGATCTATCCCAGAGAGCATTCCTGGATTTTAGACCTATATATCCACTGTACTTGAAATGTACTGTAGCATCTTGAAATCAGCATGCCCTAAATTCCCTTCCCAAGCATGCTTATCTTTTTGGATTCCCCATTGGGATAAATGTTAATCCAACAGAATCTGACACAGAAATTTTAGAGTTATCCCCAGCTCTCCTTTCCTTACTCTGTGTATCTAATCAATTATGAACATCTATCAAATGTATACCTCCATTTCTCTTGTCTGAATCCTCGTTGCTACTCTTTATTTATAAAATCTGTCTTTCTTGCTTCCTTTCTGCAGTTTTCTCCAATTTGTTCTCCTTGCTGCTGGTCTTTTTATACTACAGTAAAATCTCCACATTGATATATTTGTAATTCTAAATTGAAAATAATATCATATCACTCTCTCAACTTAAACTTTTCAGAATTTTTTTATAATCTACAGTTCAAGTTCAAACACATCACACAAAATACACAAACTTGTCAACTTACTGCTATCTACACTTCATCTTTCAATTCATGTAAACATTGCATAATGTTCAAATCAGGTTAAACATATTATCTCCTCATTTATCATTTCTTTGTGGTAAAAAAAATTCAAAAGTCTTTCTTCTAGTTTTTGAAATGTACAGTACATTTTTGTTATCTATAGTTGCCCTGCCGTGCAAAAATAGCACACCAGAATTTCTTACTCTTATGTAACTCCAACTTGGTACCCATTGATCAACCTTTCCCAAACTTCTGCTCTCCCCAGCCTCTTACAACCACCATTCTAATTCTCAACTTCTATGAGATCAACTTTTTAAAAGTCTGCCTATGGGTGAGATTGTGTGGTTCTTGGCTTTCTGTGCCTGGCTTATTTCACTTAACATAATCATCTTCAGTTCCACTCGTATTGCTTCAAATGAAAAGATTTCATTCTTTTTATGAATACTATTCCATTGTATATATATATACCACCTTTTCTTTATCTATTCATCAGATGATGTTTAGATTTTTTCCATTTCTTGGCTATTGCAAACAGTGCTGTAATAATCATGGAAGCACAGGTGTCTCTTTAACATACTGATTTCATTTCATTTGATATACGTACCCAGCGGTGGGATTGTAGTTCTACTTGCAATTTTTCTGAGACACCCTAAGCTGTCTTCCATAAGGTTTGTACTAATTTACATTCTCACCAACAACGTACAAGAGTTCCCTTTTTCTCCACCAGTTCTCATCGGTACTTGCTATCTTTGATCTTTTTGATGAAAGCCATTTTCACCAGAGTAAAGTATTATCTTATTGTGGTTTTGATTTGTAGTCCCCTGATGATTAGGTGTTTTTTAAAAAATATATACCTGTTGGCCTTTTTTTATATCTTCTTTTGAGAAATGCCTATTTAGGTTTATTACTCACTTAAAATTTTTCTTTTTTGGCATTGAGTTTTTGTAATTCCTTATATATTGCAGATGTCAACCATTGTCAAGATATAATCCCATTTGCTTAAATATAGCAACTTTTTAAATGTTCTGTTGGGTTTGCAGTTATTGTTTTTTTCTTCACCATGTTATTAAACTCCTTGAGTATAAAGGTTCTCTTATATGTCTTTGTATCTCCAGTAGGCTTGGCACACTGTATGTCCTAAATAACTAACTGATAAAGAATGGAAAATGATATATTAATGGAATGCAATGCCTGAAGAACTGAAACTCAGAAGAATGAGATCAACCCAACTTACAGCATAAATCTGGATATATCTTTCTTTTACTTTCAGACCTTCGTTTTCCTATCTTTAAAATCATGCCTCTTGACTAAATATTCTCAGAGGCCCCTTCAGCTCTCCAATGTTCCAAGCATGTCTGTTTGAAATTGGGTTATGTTAATGTAGTTCTATTTTTTCTGCAAAGTCCCAAAGCATGCCAAATCCTCTAGCTACCTGAGAAAGTGAATTGTTTTCCAAACAGTGAACAATTTATTTCCTAACCATTGGCTGAAACACTTCAATCTTTTATAAAAAGAAATCTTCCAGTAATATAAATATAATTGATTGAACCTAGAGATTGAGGTTTTGGAAAATATGAACAGCTCTCTCATCTCCTTTGGAAGATGAGTATGATATGATTTTGAGAGGTTTCATCTGAAGTCAGCTTGTACATGAAAATCCCACTTTGGATGTAAATGGCACTCATGCTTGGATTCTTTCTACTTAATCTCTAAAGTCCTTTGCTAAGTTCAAAAGTATTTAGCAAAATAAGGATTTTTGACAAAATCTGTGTTTCTCTAATAGCATTTGGAACTAAAAAAAGCCTTCTTGCTTATGGAATATTCATTATTGGCCATTTGGGGTGCATGTGCAAGCCACAAAAATTCTCCACTGATTATAGCCTCTCTCCAATTTGTTATAGAGTTGTTCTGGAAGGAGTTGAATTTGGTCAAATTGGAGCCAAGGTACAGCAGCCTTATTCTGGAAACACACATGGTTCCTGGATATCATGTTATGCTGCAATATGGCTGAGTTGGGGGATATCATGTGAGACATTTGGAATACAGGAAGATATTTTTAAACTACTATTTAGTCATAGTCAATATATAAGAAAAATTGACATTACGAGACACTGAACATGATAACCCTGTGAATTCCACAACTCTAATTACATGTGTCTGTGAGACACAAGCAACTAAGTCTCAGAATCAAGTCACTGATGATGAATGGCAGAAATTCATCTTGCAGTGGATGTAATTCCAATTATTGCCTGCTAAACATAACCTTTGGTCGCCAGAATGTCTGCAGCTGGTGTATAGATGTGGTTCATGTCGTAATTAATACAAAAGCAATTTAAAACTTGCTGTAATCCAGTTATTTCTAAAGGGTAGCTTTTAAAAGGAAAGTTTAAGTTAAAAACATCCTAATGACCCCAATTTATTTGTGTAAAATTTGTATTTCATTTGTTTTAAAACAACGATAGGTTTCAGTACAAATCCCCTTTATACACACATAAGAATTTCGGGAGTTGATGAGTCTGTTTTTCTAGGAGGTATCGTTTATACTGGCACAAGGTAATAATTTGGCACAATGTTAAAAGAAGTCGTTTGGTGAGCAGTTTGAACTATAAAAATCCTATGTAATTTAAAGTAATAAATGACTATTTGGATAGTTTCTTTCAGTGGTTAAGAAGCAATGTGTAAATTTGGATAAAGCAATGCTCATTTCCTCATTTTGGATGCTAACATTTGTTAACATTTCCCTGCCATGGAGTTGAAATGAGTAGTTTCAATTATAAAATGTTAAGCAGAAAGGATCCAAGCATGAGTGCCATTTACACCTGAATTGGGCTTTTCATGTACAAGTGTAAATATGCTTTACCCCAAAGCACTTCTGTATATTCCTAAGGAAAGTTAATGCACTGACAGCATAGAACTATAAAGGGGTATATATCTTATTTCCAAGAGGCTATTGGAACATCTTCCTAAGTAAATACGAATATTTTCTTCCCCTTTTGTTCCACAGTGACTTTGCCAAGGCATTGTGTTTATGAGTATTAGCATGGAGGTAGCCACTGTAACAACAGAGGCCTCCTACCCAATTCAATTCGTTAAGATCTGACAGTGTGGATGATGAGCATGAAAAGAGAAATGTAAATAAGACACAACTGTTTAGGGTTTTGCTTGTGAAAGAGAGGAAAATCAATGATGAGTTCAAAAAGAGCAAGTTTCCCAGGAAGCAAAAATGGAATTGCTCACTGTATAGGTTAACTCTTCAAGAGAAACAGATGAGTTCTTGCAAGCTGAAGGTTCCCAAGAGCCACAACGTGTTCTGCTCAGATGGGAAAATGAGAGGAAACGGGTCAGCCACTTGAACCTGTTTCCTGTTTTCTTTCTCCTTGCAAACTGTTCACTCTTCTTTCTTCCTCAGCTTCTCACTTCTTTCTACTTGTTTTCTTGCTCTTTAATAGTTATTGCTCTTCTGCCCATTTTCCAGTTTTGTCCATACCTATTCGTCTTAGGCACTGTTCTATACAATGCATAAATAGCTAAATTAAAATTTAAAACTCCACAGACTTATATTCTATGATGTCACAAACTTTTGCTGAAAATGAGAAGGCATGAAATATATCTTCACCAACTACAGCCCACCAGCTTATTACATTCAAACTCAAGATTGTAATTATTTATAAATATACATAAATAAACCATTATTAAATAATTTCTATCTTACACATTTAAAATTAGGAATGTTACCTACAAAGGAAATTTCTCTAGGTTTGTACTGTTATCAATAAGATAGTTTGCCTGACATTGTAGAATATTCTATAAGCACTTGACAGACAAAAATAGCATTGCATGTGAGTGTCTCTGGGTCATTTCCCAGAAAATCCTTGACAACAACCAACATGATACTGAGTTGGATGCCTTTCATCAATATTCTTATAGCTCCTTGTGCATTGCTATCTTGTGACACATAGCACTGATGACAGACTTGGTGTGAAAAATAGTCTCCTTATATTAGTAAATCTAAACATTCCCCTATTATCAGTATCTATTATCAATATGTTGCACCCATATGCCACATAGCTAATGAAATTCTTTCTCCATCATTTTGGGACATGCTTACTCTTATAGTTTGAATGTGAAATGATGCCCCCTGCAAAATTCATGTTTTAAAAGCATGATCCTCAATTTGGCAAGGTTCAGAGGTGGGACTTTTATGCAAAAATTGAAGCTTTTACCCCATCAGTATATTAATGCATTTTCTGGATTAACCCATTGATAGATGAACTACTGGATGGTAACTGTGGGCAGGTGGGACATGGCTGAGAACTATATCTGTCCTTGACTCTTTTCTATCTTTCTCCCTGCTTCCTGGCTGCCTTAAGATGAGCAGCTTTCCTCCATCATTCCTTTCCTCCATGATGTTCTGCTTCACCTTGGGCTCAGAGCAATGAAGTTGGCCAACCATGGATTTCGATGTCTAAAACCATCAGCCAAAATAAACTATTCATTCTCTAAGTTGTTCTTGTCACGTATTTTGCTCACAGTGATGAAATCCTGACTAGAACACCACTATATCTAGAATCTCGAATATCTATGAGTTTTATGGGATGACTTAACATCCTCTCAAATTCATATGTTGAAGTTCTCATCTCCAGTATCTCAGCATTGAGATTGTATTTGGAGATAAGATCTTTAAAGAGGTAATTAAATTAAAATGAGACTATCAATGTGAACTTCAATCCACTATGATTGGTGTCTTTATAGGAAGTAAAGATTAGTACACATGTACAGGCACAAAGAAAAGACCATGTGAAGTCGGCCATCTGAAAGCTGAGGAGACAGAACTAAAAGGACACTAACCCAAGCAGCACCTTGATCTTGGACTTAATCTGTGGAATGGAGAAAATAAATTCCTGACGTACTTGCTCCAAAGTCTGCCTTATTTTGTGTGGCAGCAGCACTAGCAAACTAATACAACATTGAATGTTTCCCAAAATGTGGGAAGAAGTATTTGACCCTCTAATATATCATGGTCACAAATACGTCACACCAATGGTAGAGCTTGTGATACTTTCTTTAATTATTGAAACTCTGCTACCATGTGGCATCCCCAAGCCAAAGGTTTTCCAGCTCTCTTGGCTCTTGAGATTCACCAACATCTTTAATCTTCTCAACTGGAAGCAATATTTTTTCTTAGATATGATGTCCTTTAAAGATGATTTTCCTCTCTCTCTCTCTCTCTCTCTCTCTCTCTCTCTCTCTCTCTCTCTCTCTCTCTCTCCCTTTCTCTCTCTCTCTTATAAACCTTAATAATCTCTTCAGTGGATTTTACTTCTACAAAACTTAAAGGCTTGAATTTTAAATGCTTCTTTTTTCCTACTAAAGTACCTGCCAGAATCATGGCATTACCATGATCGATTATCCACATAAGAGTAGAAATATGAGAGGTGAGAAGATTGTAAAAATTATAGAAAACAAACACCAATCAATTACCCCAGAATTATTCTATTCAGAAACTGATATGGCGAAAATCTTGAGGCCTAAATAAACTGGACTTATTCAAGAGAGAACAAAAATATCACGGCAGCTAGAGTGAGGCAACAAGACCAGGAGCAGGGCAATCAACACAGTATTGCTACAGATGCTCAGAGAGATGATGGTGGCTTGAGGTGGATGAGAGGTGAGGCAGGGTGGTATGCCCACGGTTCAGAGATACTATAGAGATCACGTAGTCATCATCATGAATCTTCACTCTCTTTATCAGATAAAGAATGAGAAAGGATAAAAGCCTAGCACTTCGACTTCTGGATTATACATCCCAGGAGATAAGATGGTGGCAGCACCACTGAAACAGTGCTACAAATGCCATTAAATCATCTGAATTTTATTGTCATCAGAGTTTGGGTGACCATTTACCTTCTCACCGGGGCTTCATCTCCTATCATAGCTGTTACATTAAAAGAAGTGCTGTTACATTTAAAAAAAAAAAAAAAAAGGAGGAGAAACAGAAAGAAAAGAAAAAGAAATTAAGACATAGATTTGCAAAACTTCTTTATATTGGCAGGTTCTTTGATTTTCCTTCATCCTTCAGCCCTGGTTTTGACTCTTAGACTCTGATGTGGACCGTGACCCATATCTGAAGTGACCTCCTATACTACCTAGATTCCATTTCTGATCCTCCTGTTAAACTTTTGCTAGTTTGTCCTCTAATTACTTTACCATCTTTAAGCGTCCTGTGTTCCCAACTCACATTTAATAGTCCACTATGGGGCTGGGGTTGTGGCTCAGTGGTAGAGCACTTGCCTATCATGCATGAGGCACTGGGTTCAATTCTCAGAAACACATATAAATAAGTAAATAAAATAATGGTCCATCAAAATCTAATAAAAATATTTAAAAAATAGTCCACTATGACTGTTACTTTTTAAGTGGTATTGTCCCTAATATATAGGACTTCTTTTTCATTTCATAGATAAAATGTAAGCATCTTTTCCTTATTCTCCTATCTTCTATGGCTCACTTTTAGGGATTTTTGCTTTGGAAATTTCCTTCTCAGACATGGTGATGCTCTCTCATCAAAGGGATGAAGTGGGAGACCATCTTCTTTGTCTTTTTACCCATGGTTCTCTGAGCCCAGAGCTGCAGACTGGTTGATGACACTTGGTGTGTGAAATTAACAATATAATGAGACTAAAGCATTTATAGAATTATATGATAGATATAAAGATAAATAGAATGATTTTCATTTGTATAGTACTTACATATAATAAAAATACCATATATTTTAGGAATAAACATCTAGCTAGAAAAAATAAAATACATGGAAATATTAAACATTTACAGAAAACTTATTATTTCTAGGAAGAGAAATATAATACAAAGTGGACTTTATTTTCTCAAGTTGAATGATATTTATATAGTTATTCTTTATTTTATTCTTTATATCTTTGGTATATTTTTCTCATAATTAAAATTTTTTTGAAGGAAAAATGTTAAAAGGGACATTAAACAAAGGTTGAGCAATTCAAGTTCTCTATTGGACATTGTAACTGACCTACTAATATACATTTGCCTCTGCCTCATTACATATCAGTCATTTGTCTTTGGAAATGACTCCATCTCAGAATGGGCCTAATTTATCTGCCTCAACCAGGGTAACTCTTCTCCTTACCAGTGAGTGACTGAGTAACAGATTTAAGTAATTCTGTATATGGCAATGTTTAATGTTGATTCATAAAAGATATATAATATAGGTTGGCTCAGTCAAAGGAAAGATTTGGGGATCTTTTGTTTGTTTATTCATTGTTTCCTGCAAGATATGGAGGAAAGAAGCTCTCTAATACTGAGCAAGCATGGATTATGAAATAGTTCTTATGCCACTGATGCCATCATAAAAGCATTAGATATAGAAGGAAATTCCACACTCCAAGTAGCCAGGCAGAGAAATTGATTGAAACTAGGTTCTTGAAGACTGTTGAAATAATGGATCACGAAGCAGTCCCTGCTTCTGAACTTCCAATTCTTTGAGCCAATAGATTTATCTATTTTTCAGCCATTATTTTTTGGTTATGTTCAGCTAAAGGCATTCCAAAAAGTAAAATAAATATGTAGCATCAAAATTGAACTCTTGTTAAGCTTGTCATGGATTCAAGATTGACCAGTTTTGAGTCAATTGTGCAATAATCTCTTGAGTAATTTCTTTGTTTTTATAGGTCACCATTGTTATTTAACAGAAAGAAGTAGATAAGGAAAAAGAATTCTGTCTTTAAAGAATCACAGAATATAATGTGTATCAGAGAGCTTATCCTAAGTCTATAATGTGTCCAAGACTGGATGTTCAGATCCAGTCTTGTGTACAGATAGGCAACTCTGATAGAAAACTAGAGATTTGGATTCTTATGGTGAGAACATTAGAACCAAAAGAAAACTAGAGGTTAGGATGTCTTCTAAACAATTGCATTTTAGAGAATGCATGAGACAGATACCAAAACGAAACCATTAGTCATTGAAATTGTGTTACATAGTAGTAGAATGGTAACCTCTGTGGTGGAAGATAGTTAAGCATTTCCAAGTTTTCCCTTCAGTGAAGGACTGGCTGTCCCACTTCCTGTGAGTACAAGTAGACCCTGAGCTGTCAGCTCCATCGATAATTGCTTTAGCTATGCAGAGCCACCTCCTCCAAAGTTGTGTTCATTTCTGGGACAACCTACATCCAATGACCAGTCTATATGAGAGTATATAAAGATCTGCCCATCGCAACTCAACTCAGGATAAGTATGAAGGACTGTTCCAGAGCTACCCATTGGGTCAAGTGATTCTATCAGTGAGTCCCTTTCACAGCTTAGCTTCCTCTTCTGCACAATATTGCTTCCTTTATTTCCATTCTACAGGAATGAATTCAACATCACTTCTTCATAAGTATCCCAGAAACTGCATCTCAGAATCTATTTCCAACCTCCATCATGTGTTATGTGGGAATCCAACATCCAAGTGTTATTTGTTTTTTTTTTTCAGGTCTGGGTCTTGGATGTATGTCTGATTCCTGAAGAGACAGAGAGAGGATGTAACTCAAAACTGATTACAAGACCCAGTAATATATTGGCACTCAAATAATGTTATATTAAAAACTAAAAGCTTAACCCAACAGAGAAAATACCCTTCAATTTTGGATTTTAGAACCATAGCATGGATGCTATCAGAACAGTAGCAGTGTCCACTCTGCCTTGTGAAATGTCTGCCAATGACCAGGAATTCTCATGCTTAGTTGAGTAACTTAATAGCTACATGATAAAAACAAAGCTCTGATGATATGTGAGTAAACCAGTGATCCAAAACCTGGCTGGACATCAGATCCCCTGGAGACTTTCTTAAAAATACAAGTCCCTCAGCCCCATTCAAGGCTTATTGAATCAAAATTATCTAAATTTGGGCTTGGAAATGTAATGTTTAAAAATATCCCAGATGATTTTAATAATGATGGGTTTAGGAATCACTGGAATACAATACATGTAGGAGATCTCTTCCAGAGGTCATTGGAAGGCACTTGTCAGTATTAAAACAAGAAGGCTCAGTGTCAATAGAATGGTTGGCATATTTGTATGCTAAGAAAGCCTGATATGTCAGAGAAGAAAACTGTTTGGATCTGGGAATCAGGAAAATTCAGATTCAGTTTGGGCTCATTACTTGTTGGCTCCATGTCCCTGGACAAAGCATATAAATTCTTATTGTTTTGGTTTCTGTACCTGTAAAATGTAGGCAGGGGTACCTCCGTTGTTGGGTTTCAGTGGGAATTAATTTGTATGTCCTTAGCATGCCTATCACCATATCTGGCATCCTAGTAGGGAATAAATTAATATTTAGCAAAAAAAATAAAAGATGTAGAAAGTAAAGCTTAGTAACAACTACAGTGTCTTCCTCCTCTGATGCAAATTTCTACAAGAATATTTGGAAGGCAGTAGTCCCCTTAGAATTGTTTTAAGTGTTTTCTTGCTTCTTTGGGGGCTTTAACTTAGGCTAAAATTGTTTTATGGTCATAAGATAATTCTCTAGTGGTATAAAGTTCTCTATTAATGGGAGTAGTTTTGTATGTAGGTCATTGGCCTTGCCTTGAGCAAAATTCTGTTAGGGATTTGGATGAAAATATAGAAGGAAGGCTGATCAAATCTGCAAATGACAGGAGCAGGGACGGGGAGCAAATGAATGATTTATCTAAGAAGATTTCACAAGACATTGCGTATTATCTCAGTAGGCCAAAGGGGATACAATGCAAGACAACTGGCATCAGAGTAAAACCCAGCATTGATATCCAGGATATTTTTTTCAAATAAAGGATGTAGGGGACTTATAATAAATACTGTGGAAGTCTCCTAAGAATTTTAACTCACAAGAGCAGATTTTCTCTTACTTATTTTGTGCTCACTTAGAATAACATTCTTAGGTCAATAATAACACTAAGAACATTTAGTTACATTATTTGTTTAGAACCTATCTCTACTCTAGTCCATGTATTCAGTATAAAAAATATAGACTACATTTTGCTCATTATTAAATATCCAACATTAACAGATGACCTGGCATAGAGTGTATGCTTACTAAATATTTATTATATGAATGGAAGTAAGTATGAATGAGAACCTCAAAATCAGGGTCTGAAAAGTATGGATGTCTAAGGAAGGGTGAGGATAAAAACATACCTCTTCATTAACTAATGTCAATAAGGCTACCACACAAAGAATTAATTTTGCCTGCATAACAGTTTTGCAAGTATAATGTGATAAAGTAACATTTCCTGTACTTCACTTGCAAGATGCTGTGAAAAATAATAAATGTTGGAAATAAGGCAAGGCTTCCTGTGTTCAGAAATGGTCAATAATTTCTTAATGTTTTAACACTTCAAAATTCACAATGTATTGTACTAAGTTGAAGGTTTTGAGAAGTTCTGTTACAAATGGACCTACATAACTTTGTTTATTTGCTGTTGTTGATGAGTTAATTTAACCATGAAATAATTTTATATGAGAGATACATCTATCATGCACTTGGGGACTGCTGCTGGAGTAGACGCTCTGGACTAGGAGTCAAGGTCTCTGGCTTCTAGCCCTCACTCATCATTTCTGACCTCATGTTCTTGGACATGAGGCCTGAGCTTTCCGTTCTGAAAAATCAGTTATTGGTGCTGAATTTCCTGTCATCTTCTTTAGTTATGCCTTATGATCCATGGGATTGGGAGCAGGCGCCAGCAGTATTGTAAGTATGTTACAATGGGGAACATTATTACTTCTCCCCAATACCCAATTCTCCTTTCCCACTATAATTTGCAGCACTTTGGGGACATTCAGTTCTAATGAAATTAGACCAATGGATAGTGAAATAGACCAAGGTACTTCCAGGCTGATACAGTGAAAACCTCTGCATTATTCTCCAGTCTCTCTTTCCCCTGTTCCAGCAAACAGGGCGAAAGTCTCACAATGAGATGGCAGAGCCACAAAACCAGGGTAGCATGGATTGCGAAATCACTGCTTTGGCAGCTGCCCTAGAGAGCTACCTGGACTTTCACCAGATTTTGCATTAGTGAGAAATAATTTAAGGTGTTAAATCACTGAGGTCTTGGAGTTGTTTGTTACCAGAGTATTAATTTAGTCTCTCCTGACTAATAAAGTAAGAAAAATAATGTAAAAAGCATGCAATCTCATTTTTAGTGATCTTCTGAACCAATGTTTTATAAGCCTTTAGGTTCTTGCAATTAAAAGATCATCATAAATGAAAAATATTAATCCTTTGACTTCAAATAATGTTATTTAGGTCACTATTTTAAATGCCAAATTTCAGCTAGAAAATCATAATACCAAGCTTTGAGACTTACACTCCTGACTTCCAAAGAGTTCAGATTGCTTTCACACATGTTATTCCATTTATGCCCCTTTAGTCCAGGGTTGTAGAGAAAGAAAGATGTTATGTTTATTTTACTAAGAGGAAGATGTAATGATTAGAGAATGCAGGTGATGTTTTTTGAGTCCCCAGAGGGAACAAATTTTACAATCATGTTTCCATCTCACCTGTTTCAAGGCTGTACGTACCCATTCCATTCATTGATTTTTGGATGGCTCTGCTGCTTTGTGAAATCTCCTTTTCAAATTCCAGTAGCAAATTCCCTGGCCCTCTCTGCTGGCATGTTTTGTTTGTTTAAAATTTTCATTTTAACAATCTTCATGGGTTTCCTACAATGAGAGGAATAATATTTTTGGCAATGAAAGGAGTCAGAAGCTGAGAAACTGAAGAGAAAGACATACAAAGGAAAGGTTATCTCTTACCCTGCCAAGAGTTCACAGTCAAGTGAGTTGAAGGGAGTAGACAGAAGCAAGGAACACAATAAGCACAAAAGCATGAATGAAGAACCTAACAGGCCGAACATGGGACTGATCAACCTGCAGGTGTTAGGCAGGTTCACCCCACAGAACTGTGTTGTAGATTGTGAGACACTATTTTTTTAGAAATATATTTTATTTGTTCTAATTAGTCATACATGATAGTAGAATGCAGTTTTGACTTATCATAAATGGAGTTTAACTTCTCATTCATCTGATTGTACATGATGTAGAGTTACACAGCTCATGTAATCGTATATGCACATAAAGTAATAATGTATGATTCATTCTATTATCATTCCTACCCTCATCCCTGCTCCCTTCCCTTCACTCCCTTTTGTCTAGTCCAAATACCTTTATTCTCCCGCACTTATTGCAAATTAGCATCTCATATCAGAGAAATATTCAACCTTTTGTGCTTTGGGATCAGCTTATTTTGCTTAGCATAATATTCTCCAATTCCATCCATTTATGAGAAGATGCCCTAATTTCATTCTTTTTTAAGGCTGAGTAATATTTCATTGTATATATGGACCACAGTTTTTTTTATCAATTCATCTGTTCAAGGGCATTTAGGTTGGTTCCATATTTTAGCTCTTGGAGACACTGCTTTCATACATGGTGGCCAAAGCCTGATTAGTGGTAAAAATTCTTCCCAGGATGAAAGCTAATAGAACAGTGGATTTTTTTTATATTGTGCCTTACCTAATGGATGTCACATAATAATTAATTAATTAAGAAAAAAGGAAGATACAGCGAAGAAATAGAACATTCTATTTTTCATTAACCACCCTAAACTCATATACTATATATATGTGTGTGTGTGTGTGTGTGTGTGTGTGTATATATATATAATATATGTATATACTATATATATAATAGTATATACTATATTTGGGATCAGCTTATTTTGATAAGCTTATTTTAATAATATGTATATACTCTATACATATTATTAATATATATATAATATATATATATATCAATCTTTACACATTTACCCAGTAGGAAATAGAAACATAGATATTCTAGGGATGTTAGAATAAAATATAATGCTGGTGATATGGGTGATGCTGTAGGATATAATGCTACTCTGAGATGTAAGAGGCCACAAATACTGGTCATATCCCTCTTGTACATAGCTCTAATTTGGAAACTTAAGGCAAGCAATTTATATTATCTTCCCCTGAAGAAGCTAACAATGTAATTAAGTAGATTTTATTGTAGATAATCAGAAACAATAAATGAAATGATAACACAAGATGATTCATCATCTATTCTAAAACGTCTCTGTTCCTTGTTTTTATTTTATATCAAATGTTATCACTTAGTTCAAGACAACATTGCCTCTTATTTGACCTACCACAAATATTATACCCATTCTCCTCTTTTCCTGTTCTAATATTTCTTGAATACTTTCTATGTTCTAGCCTCAGTGCTAAGGACATATGTGAATTCCATTATTTGATTTTCATACTATCTATAGAATAAAGTCCTAGCATTTGAGTGTGTTTACAATCTGGGCTCAGAGTTAATTTCCAGTTTAAACTGTACCTATAGACCTGGAAATGATCAATTAAAGCAAACTCTAGAAGATAATAAAAATATTGTATCTGTGGAATAAAAATATGTCACCATGAAGAGAAAAGAGAGGAGAAGCAAGGGAGAAAGGAAATGGAATTAAGAAGATCATTCAGAAATGAATATATATGACAGTGAAATTAAAAACTTATTAAAATATCCAAAGATCAGTGAAGGAAATCTTAAGCCAGAAGTAAAAGAATTAAATATATAATTGGAGGAAAAAGATGTGATAATAAGAAAATAACTAATGGAAGTTAACTTTCTACAAAGAGATCTAGAAAAAGGGAAAAAAGGGAGATAATAGGAAGAAAATTACCAACTAAATTATTCAAGGAAATATCCTCAATGGAACTACATATGATTCCATAGTGATATCACTTAGGGTCCCCCAGCTACCTAGTCATGATCAATACGGAAAGTATTCAACATCCAAACAACATGGGTCCTATTGTGATTTGTCACAGGGAGGTACTTTAAGACAGAGGTTAGTATGTAGAATATTTATTAGGGAGGGCTCATAGATCCAAATCTGTGGAGCACTTTCCTAGCTTGCATAAGACCCTGGGTTTGATCCCCAGCACCACAAAAAAAAATAATAAAGAAAATTTTATACACAATTTTAGCAAATAAAAAAACAGCCAATTACCTCAAAGAAAAAAATGTAAAAAATAAAACATTATCATAGAATACCTTTTGTTTTGCAGCAAACATTTTTACATGAACAAAGCTTTGTAAATGACTGACAAAACTGAGACATAACTATGTTCAAAGGGAGAGTAGGGATAAGAACAGTCAGGGGAAAAGGAATTTACACATAAATTAATTCTCGTCTATTACAACAGGTCAATAAAGAATTCTAAAATTAAAGAAAGGTGAATAAATAATTGCTAAAAAATCTAGAAATCAATAAAATTAGTCTCAATTTATTACTTAGAAATAAGAAAGAAAAATACCAGAATAAAAATCAAAATATTTGAAAATTGCATAATAGTGGAATTAGAATGGGACAGAGCAGAAGGCCACTGTTTTTCATTATAATGCTTGAAAATATCATTGACTTTGTTGTTTTCTTTTTATTGAAAATATTAGCATGTTTATTTGATGAAAACAAAAGTTAATTAAAACCAAATATATTAAATCCAAAGTTACCTCAGAAACTGTATTAGATGAGAAGGATAGAAAGCTGAATAAAGACTGTCCCTGACTTCAAATTTTTGTGACTTAATGGAATGTAGGACAGACAGGAAGGATTTATTTTTGTTTAAAAAAAATGCTTTAACAATGTATCTTATTAGAGTTTCTCCCTGCTGAAATAGATGGGAATTCTGATTAATTGAAGCTTCTAGATTGTATTTATAAAACTGGGTTTTAATTACTAAGAAGAAAGTCTCCCTCCTCTCTTTATTTTCCTTGTAAATTTCTCAGCACATCAGATTCATCTTCCACCAAAGACACAGAAAGGAGGACTGATCCTGTCCTTTTACTCAAACTGAGAACACCTGAGAAAGCAGTGGGGTTCAGATGCAGGTGAGCTCAGAGGTACAGGCACCGTGGATGTCAGCAGCCCATCTGGGACTGCTTAGAAAACTGGCCTAATTGGCCAATAGTTAGTGGACCCTGCTTCTGGGTCCAAGCCACTGATCACATCCAAAGTGTTATGCTTGAAACCCAGACAAAGATAGGAATGTATTCATTGGAAAATATGTTTTTACCATAGAACTTCTGAGAAAGGATAAACTGTAAACTAGTTAACATTTTTCCTCTGGGCATCTGGTCAGATATTAAAGTGAGCTGGTGATAGGTCTTGTAAAAATTATTTTCATGGCACAGCCATTGCAGAAGCACAAACAGCTTTATAAACACCAACAGCTGGACAGTTAAAGACGATAACCTTCGCCTTTAATTTTGCTTGGGACAGCATGCAGCCTTGAGTGGAAAATGGTCTGCTAGAATGACAGAAGAGATGAATTTTGAAGCCTGTGTAGCCATAGAAAATTTACTGCTTTAAGGATGCCATAGTTTAATAGCCTGACTTTCAACAACTGCTGCAAAAAAGAAATCGCTAGTATTTATGCTGCCTTTAGTTTGTAGACTTCTTTGTGGCTCGCCAAATACCATGAAAATAAAGACTGCAGATCAATGCCTCATATTAGAAATAGGGAACATAAAAATACTGATGGCCAACCCTCTCCCACACCAATATAATTACAATCACTTGGGGTGAGGTTTTCGTATAGGCCTTTTTAGTAAGCATCCTAGGTAATTCTAATGTAGTTAGCACCATTGGAGGGAATGTTCAGAATGGAACTGTGCAACGAGAAAGCTGTGGACTTGGAACATGTCCATTCTCTATTTACTGGCTCTGTGACCTTGGTCCAAAAACCTGGTTTCCTTATGTCTCAATTTCTTCATTTGCAAAATGAGGAGAAAATTCTCTTATCCGAGGTCCTCTGAAAACCCTTCGTGAACTATGGGGCTCAGGTCACATTCAGCTAGAGGTTATTCTGACCCTAGTCCTAAGCCACAGACGTGCCAACTAAGAAGAAAAAGTAAAATCCACAGGCATCCCAAGAGTTAGAGTTTCTGGATGGTCAACCTGTCCAGAAGAAAACTCTTGGAGACATAATAATAAGATCATCAAAGCCTAAATGTCTGGCTCTGTCTGAAATCATGTGTAAACAAATGAAATGTTAAGAGTGGGACTTTAGGAATTGGCAGAAAGGAAGACAAAAGGTTCAGGGAGAAGGCACCCACCAGCTCTGCCTGGTCTCCCTAAAACCCCAGCCTGACAAGCTAGCATACTTGGTTTCAGTTTAGGCTGGTCTTGCTCTTTGAGAATGAGACTTGTGCAATGATGAAGGTAAACTGCCTGGTGCACAGTAACCTCTTAAATGGCAATGCAGATAGTGATATCTCAATACAAAGAAATATTCTCATTATAAGGTGGTGTCTATGTTCATAGTCACGGATTGAACCTTTCAAACCATTCAAATCAAATGAGGCAGAGAAAAGAAGGGCATGTCGGTCATGAAGGAAGAGAGACCAAAGGCTTGGACCATTGTGTCATTATTATCCAATATCCCAGGGACAGTCCAAGATATAGAACTGTGCCTGTACCTGAAGTTCTCTTTATCCAGTAGACCTAAGCCCCCAGCTTCTCAACATACTCCACTGGGGTCCTGGCAGTCATTGCATTCCAACTGGCTTTCAGGAGACTGTAATCACTGTGGAGGCAAAAGAGAGTAGAGCACCCTGGTGGTTACTTTCTGAAGCAGATAAGGTCTGAGCTGAACGTTGAAAGTGGACAGGATGGAACAGGGAGAACAAAGAAGGAGTGTTAGTAAAGCAAACGACATGACTAAAGGGAGAACTGAAGGCAACAATAAACCAACATTAATTTTAATCTATTTCCAGGCAAAAAAGGCCAGATTATATAAGGGTGAAAGTAGTTCTAGCAGAGGTCAGTGAAGGAGTAGCATTTTCCTCTGCCATATTCCTGGAGGTGCAGATGACCTCCAGGAAAGATGTTTGGAGAGATCCATGGGTTTTAGAGGAAAACACAGGCTGCCTTCTGTTTATTACCTGTTGATTCATCATCTATTCACTCCACACAATTTTTAGTGTCTACTGTGAGCCAGAATCTGTGCTGAATGTTGAAGACTCACTGCTGAACAATTCATGATTCCCGTCATCCAACAACTTACAACAACCCTGCCATTTACAGAGCGCAGGGAAATAGACTGAACAAGCTATGTGACCTTGGACAAGTGACTCACCTTCTTGAAGCCACAGATTTCAAAGTTTTAAAGTGAGGTAATATTTATAACCACTTCACAAGGTGGTTAAGAGTATTTAATAGGATCATGCTTATAAAGCACTCAACACACATAATAAGCACTCTATAAATATTAACTATTGTTATTGCTAACCACATCACCAGGCTTGGTCAGGGCAAGAAAAAAGAGAGGGATGGGTTGTTTGCTAAGGCTCAAACCACGGTTAGCACTCACCCAGCAGGCTTCTCTGAGCACATGAACATGCCTCTGGCTCCATTCCACAGCTTTAACCTTGCCACAAAGCTTCTACCTTTCTCCCTGAGAACTGTACTCTGAGTCCACGGAAGCAACCTGTCATTCTTAGAGTTTAAGCCTACTAGTCCCCTACCATCTGCCTGATATATGTGTTCTCACTGTAAACAATCATGCACGAAAAGGAGAGAAAATGACAGCTCTTGCACTTCTAGTGGAAGGGACGGGGAAACTTCTAACACAGACATTGTCATTTATAAGAAGTAAGAGGAGCCCTTGGACTGCTCATGCCAGAGTTTCCACTTGGACACAGCAGCTGTGGGCCAGATGGTTGTTTGTGGGCAGATCAGGGCTGGGAACCTGAGGACAGCTTGTGATGATGAGGAGGAGCAAAAGCAAAACAAGACTTGCTTTTGCTTGGAAAATATTGTCTCAGCCTGCTGAGGGAATTTACCTCATCAGTAACCACAGTTGGCAAGATGGTGATTAACAAGAGACAATGGACGTGAGCCTTTACCCTCTTATCTTCAAAGAAAACCTGTGGGCTCCTGCAGCACCCTTATTTCTCGAGTGGAGCCAGGGGATGGTTTGGATTTCATCTCAGAGGATTCAAAAACATCACATGATTCAGGATTCAATATCTTTGGGGTATGGGGATTTGGCTTCCTTAGTGGAAAAGTTCTTTTGAGAGATCTGGATGTTTTCAAGGATGAAATTTTGGGCCTTACCTTGATGATGAGAGTTTTCTTACTTGAGAGTTTCTTAAGGTCAAGGACCACATCTTAGCAACTTTTATAGGGCTGAGACTTAAATTTGTGTTCAATAAAAGGACTGGACAGCTGTACCTCCCAGAAGATCTGAGAGTAAATGAACAATGTATAGACACCAGTCCCAGGAATAATGTTGATTATTATACAAGGAGCCGTAAATAATATCAAAATGCAATTATTTTCCTCGCCACCTTTATAAAAGAGATTTAAAGGATCCATTTACTTTTAAAAACTGTATATCTTGAAAGTAGTAAAATTGTGTAAAATGGAAATCATCACATTTCTATATTATTTGTAGTTTTTTATATGATAATCAATGTTAATTTTCTTTTTTTCTCAGAATACATAAATTCTAAGAACTGTCTCTGTTTTTTGTACAGTTTCTTGCCAAAAATAAATGAAACAATTTATTTTTTTTCACTGATTTGGGATTTAGACTTGTATTATTTAAGTATACCTATGTTGGAACTGTACAACATGCAGCATAGTGGATGTGGTGATGTGCTGTCAAATTCCTGTCTTCTCATCTGAGAGCCTTTGGCTGTGTGCCAGTTGCCAGGCACCAGTTGCTGGGCAGGCCCAAGATGGCTATGATTAGGCCCCCCATCAAGATTTCTGGAAGGCTGTTTTTAATTTGTAGCCAAAGTTATGAACACTCTGATTCATTGTATGTACTCAAAGCCACCAACATTTGCTTGTGAGCATGCGCCCACTTACCTAACTCGTTGGCAATGTGCCTTCCTAGTCTGGCCTGCATATATAAAATAGGCCTATGGAAGAACTCGGGGTCTACTATTTCAAATGTATTTTGTGTCTTCCTTCACCTGCTGGGATTCCAAATCGGTTTCCCACGATCTGAGCCTCCCCCCAACACTGGTCCTCATCTGCAGCAAGTCATCTTGCCTGAGATCATTCCCTTCCTGGGAGAGCTGAGATACAATGATTAATCAAAGTAATAAAAGCTTTTCCATTTCAGCGAGACAACTCTGATGGGGTTCCTGGTATCATTTGGACCCTGCTTTGAAGCTCAGTTTACCCATCCTACCAGTCTTGTGTTCCTTTTCTTCCTTTCAAGAGCATTGACCCAAACAGAACCAATAACAAGCTTCCTAGTTCCTGAACTCCTTCTCTGAGTGTGCTTCCCAAATAACCCAACCTGTGATTTTCAACTAAAATATGAGTTTCTTTTTTTCTTATTTGTTGTTTTTGGATATACATGATAATAGAGTGTATTTTGACATATTATATATACATGGGGTGCAACTCATTACAATTTTGATCCCAATCTTGTGGTTGAAAATGATGTGGACCTACACTAGTTGTGTATTCGTATATGAATATAAGAAAGTTATGTCCAATTTATTCTACTACCTTTCCTATTTCCATCCTTACTACCTTCCCTTCATTCCCCTTTGTCTAATCCAATTAATTTCAATATTTTACCCCCCCATCCTCCCTTGTTATGGGTTAGCATTCACATATCAGAGACAACCTTGGACTTTGGGGTTTTGGGGACTGGCTTATATCAGTTAGCATGGTATTCTCCATTTCCTCAGATTTACTGGCAAATGCCATAATTTCATTCTTCTTTGTGGCTGAGTAATATTCCATTGTGTATATACCACATTTTCTTTATCCATTCATCTGTTGAAGGGCACATAGGTTGGTTCCATAGCTTGGCTCTTGTGAATCAAGTTGCTATGAACATTGATGTGACTGCATCACTGTGATATGCTGATTTTAAGTCCTTTGGGTATATGCAAGGAGTGGGATAACTTGGTCAAGTGTTGGTTCCATTCCAAGTTTTCTGGGGAATCTTCATACTGCTTTCCAGAGTGGTTGCACCAGTTTGCAGTCCTACCAGCAATGTATGACTGAACCTTTTCCCCCACATCCTCACCAACATTTATTTTTACTTGTATTCTTGATTGTTGCCATTCTGACTGGAGTGAAATGGAATTTCAGTGTGGTTGTAATTTGCATTTCTCTAATTGCTAGAGATGTTGAACATTTTTCATATATTTTTGACCATTTGTATTTCTTCTTCTATGAAGTGCCTGTTCAGTTTCTTTGCCCTTTTATTGATTTGGTTATTTAGGTCCTATTATTTATTTATTTATTTATTTATTTATTTATTTATTTTGGTGTTAGGTTTTTTGAATTCATATATTCTGGAGATTAATGCTCTATCTAAGGTGGTAAAGATTTTTTCCTATACTATAGGCTCTCTGTTTGAGTTCTTGGTTTTTTCCTTTGCTATGAAGAAGCTTTTTTAGTTTGATGCCATCCCATTTACTGATTCCTGATTTACTTCTTGCAGTTTAGCAATCTTATTGAAGAAGTCTGTTCCTGAGCCTATCTGATGGAGAGTTGAGCCTACTTTTTCTTCTAGTATGTGCAGGGTCTCCAAGGGCAGGGATTATTGTCTATCTTATTCACAGATACTAATATATCCCCAGTTCCTAGAATAATATCTGCCAAATAATATGTGTTTAATAAACATTTGATGATGAAATGATATTTCATATACCTGAGCACAGTATCCAGGAGCAAACATAAGAAACATGACAGTAAGGTAAAAGTTCTTAAATGAGATCTAAAAGATTTATATTATGAACCAGCTAACCCAAAGAAGCAAAATTGTGGGAATAGCATATGATCCAGCCAACCACTTAATTCATTCCTTCAACACTTATTTAGGGTATCAGAGTATGTGCCAGATACTAAGTGAAGGAAAATGAACATATAATCAGAGCTTTCTCTCAAGTGACTCACTATTTTTTGTGTGTGTGTGTGGAAAGAGACAAAGAAACTGGTGAGTTAATAATCTTTAAAACTGGGAAAATAAAAATTTCATGAGGGCTGAATTAAGATCTATGAAACACTGAAAACATCATCTGCCCAATAGAAGTCTCTCACTGTTAATTAATAAATAAAATTATAATGGGCAAATAGCATTATCCCAGTGAGAAAGCACTTCCCCCAAGGGAGATTAGCAAATACAAAGTCAGAGATGAGGGAGTCTGTCACCTCCATGGACCTGCAGGACATGCAGTTTGTTTGTCTCCAATGGAGATGGAGAAGTGATGGAAGAAAGACTAGAGAGGAGAGGCAGTGGGGTAGGTGGGGAGTCCATGATGAAAGCCATCTCCTGCGAACAGTGGCAGCTCCACCAGATCACAAACTTAGATCAAATCTGAAATAGGTAACAAATATCAAAGTCATCTGACTTGGAGTAGCTGTAATTAGATCACTTGAATGTCCAGATGACCGAAGAGAACATGAAAATTCCCCTCCGATAGAATTTTCTTTCTTTCTCTCTGAGGACCATCTTGAGGAAAGCAAAAAACAACATGGTATCTGGAATATTTAATTTTGCACATTTTTATATGACTATGGAATAAGATTGGACTCAAAATGTGCTGGGAATTCTTACTTAATGTCAAAATATTCTAAGGATACAAACACAGTGGACTCAAACAAACAAAAAAAATCTCTGACTACCATGGAGGAAGAATAGTTGACCTCCTTCTTTCTTGAAGATGTTTCAATGGCATATCAATTTTCTTTCCTCCTTGCAAAAACTGAGAAACACACACACACACACACACACACACCCTTGAAGCTGTCCATTTTTTTTAGGAGGGTGGTATTTGAGATTGAACCCAGGGGTTCTAAGCCAGATCCTCAGCACTTTATATATTTATTTTTGGAAAGGATCTCTCTTTGTTGCTGAGTCTGGCTCAAACTTGCAATATGCCTGCCTCAGCCTTCCAAGTCATAGGGACTACAGGCACACACTACCGTACCCAGCCAAAATTCCCTCTTGGATGCTCTGAAATGCTTGTATTTCCAGTTAATAGGGATCCAGCCTAATCACAATTAAATACAATATTGTGTATGGCTGACTTTAACTTTACAATAAGCCTGTGACAAATATAAATGACTGAACCAGTGTCTGCCAGTATGCTAGCTAAGGACATAACAGAAATACTGATACTATTAACAGCCCTTTCTGTGAACTATTGATATATTTTATCACTGTCCCTGAATATACAACAGAGAACAAATCATCATCTTGAAAAAAACACAGTAGTTGGGAAAAAATAGCTACGTAGGGTTTTCCAGATAAAGAATATAGTCCCTTTGCAAGCAGAATTCAAAGAGTGGGGTTTGCATAATTAATCAATTATCTTGTGAGCTGGACATTAAACTTAAGATGGAAAAGTCCAACATTCTCTCCCTTTGCTCCCAAGACAGGTCATGCCCTTCTTCATTTGGCCTTGCACAATCTTCCAGTTCCCTTAACGAGGACCACTTCAAGCAGAGTGATATAGAATCCCTGTCACGAGGCGTGAGATCATACTGGAGTAGGACCAGGAAAGACATAAACAAGCTGGCTTCCAAGCAGCAACATAAACTTCACATACCCTTGGCAATATGTGGTTGTGAACTGAGCCCTTCCATGTCTGGCTAGCATGAGGCAAGAATCCATCCCTTCTTATGGAAACGGAAAGCTGGTGCTTCCAGGTTTGCTTTCAAACATGTCTGGGACTCAGAGAAGATCCCATGCATGAGGCAATCTTTTTAGCAGTAAAACACTTGGAGAAATGTCAAGATGGAGTCTGTTTCCAGCTCCAACTTCATCTGAAGGCTGTAGTTAAAGACTGAGTTGAGAAGGATTTGCTGTAGAAGGCATAAGATTTGCTGATACCAGCCAAACTCAGTTTCCCTCTTTTCTCCCTTTCAAACTTTTCTACATTCCTTTTGCTCCACTCTCTCTTCGTTTCCTCATCTCCTCTCCTTTCTTTTCTCTTGCTTTCTTCTTTTCCCTTTCTTTCTCTCTTCTTTGTTCAATAACTTTTCCCACCCTCCCTTCCTTCTCTCCCTAATCCCTTTTTATTTTCCTTTATGTATTTCTCCACTCCTTTCTTGATATTTGGAAATTTTAATTGTTGATAAGAAGAAATTAAAACAACCAACAGAAAATGTTTTGTTTAATTATAATTATACTAGATCCATGTTATCTAAAAAAAATACTGTAATTTTAGGACAATCAGAAGAGAATTATAGGGGGCAGGGATTTAGCTTGAAGGTAGAGCACTTACCAGGTCCTGGGTTCCATCCCCAACAGTACAAAAGAAGAAAAAGAATGAAAACATATATTCTTTACTCTTTGCAAAGCAAAATAAGATAGGTATGACATTGAAACATGAGCACTAGAGAAAACAGTTGTGAATGTTTTCCTTAACATGGTTAGTAACTTTTCTTTCCCTCTTCTTCCACTATTTTCTCTTATTCTCACATTTTACTTACTTAATCATTTTTCAAGATGTGTAGATAGGGGGCTACCACCCCATGCTATAGATTAGGGAAATGAAAACTTTAGGGATTATTCAGCTCAAGGGTGGCATAAATTAGTGGCTTTAATCATCTCTTTATATAACAATAGGGTTAACAAACACTTACCCCCACAAGGCGGTTACACAATTATACCAACATCTAAGACAATCATCAGTCTGTCATTTGGACAAAAATAACAGTGGAATAATTCTAAAATAACCCCATTGTGAAACATTGTTGTACATTTATGAAGTCACTTAACAGATGTTTATAGACTGATTTTTATGTGTGCTGGCATTACAGATACAACACTGGATAAAACTAATCCAGTTTTTATTTTGTGGATTACAATTTTAAAGTAGGATTTCTTATTTGACAAACATTATGTCATATTGACTTAAAATATGGTTCTTGTAATCAGGGAGATCTGAAGTCCAATTCTGACTTAGATTCTTAATGGTTTTGTGACTTCAGTTATTAACACTGCCAAAACTGATGTTTTTAATTCACAAAATAGAAATAGCTACCACATTCAGAATAGTTACACTTAGGAAAGTTATGTGCTGATCATGATGCCTAACACTGTAGACCCTTCATATTTTTTAAAAAAATACATGAAAAAAATGTATTGGGGAGATGGTTGCAAAATTTGGTATATTTGCTAAAAATAATTGATTTGTACACTAAAAATGCTTGAATTTTATGGTATAAAGTTTTACCTCATCAAAGTCTTTTTTATAAAATTTGTCCTTTTTAGAAAAATAAGGTCTTGAAAAGAGATATAGGTTATAATGACATAGAAACCCAGGGGGTAAAAAGTTACTTCTCAAATATAAATGACCAACAAATATATAAAAAAATCATTCAACAGCCTCAGAAATTAGGAAAATGAAAATCAAAATTGCATTGTTATTTCTCACTCCAGTTAGAATGTCAATCTTCAAGAATATAAATTAGTACAAATATAGAGATGTAAAGTTGTGCTGCAATTGTGTACAATGAATCAAAATGCATTCTGCTGTCATATATACTTAATTAAAATAAATTAATTTAAAAAAGTATAAATGATAAGAAATACTGGCAAGAATGTGATGAAAAGGTATACTCATACATAGTTGGTGGGACTTCATACAACCACTTTGAAAAATGGTATGACAATTTCCCAGAAGACTGGGAATTGAACTACCACACAATCCAACTTTCCCACTCCTCAGTATTTACCCCAAAGAGCTAAAATCAACATATTATAAAGATACATGCATACAAATGTTTATAGCTTTGCAATTCATGATAGCCAAGTTATAGAACCAGACAAGGTGTCCGGAAAAAAAGGAGTGGATCAAGAAAATGGGGTGTATGTATGCACAATGGAGTTTTACTTAGCCATAGAGAAGAACTAGATTATGTTATTTGTGCATAAATGGATGGAACTGGATAACATCCTGCTAAGTAAAATGAGACTCAAAAATTCATAAATCAAATGTTTTCTCTCATATGCAGAAGCTAGAGAGAAATAATAAATTTGAAACAAAAAGGAAATGCCATTAAATAGAAGAGATAACAGTGGAGTAGAGAAAGGGAATTAAGGAGTAGGGAGGAGAGATGTGAAAGGGGAGGAACTACAGAATGAAATTGAGCAAGTTTTTATATGTTCATATATGAATATACCACAATTAATTCTAGTTTTCATATATCTATAATATACCAATTAAAACTAAAAAAATAAATAAATATAAAGAAGACCAACAGAGTAGAAGAGGGGGGTTGGAGAGAGGGATGCTGGAGGGCAAAAGGAGGTAATGAGGATTGAAATGCATAATTAAATTATATGCATGTGACATGAACCCCACTACCATGTATAACTATAATTCACTAATAAAAACACTTTTTAAAAAGGTTGCTTCTCCTAATGGGAAAAGGACAGGGAAAGTAAGGCAGGTGTGGGAGGTGTCAAGAGATTCTTAAGAAAGGATAAGCAGACATGCAGATGTGAGGAGAAAGCATTCTCAACCAAACATAAGAATCAAGATTTTGGAGTGGGGTCTTCATTATTGTAATAAAGAATTCGGACATGACCCATGAAATAGTAAAGAAATCTAAGTGCTTTGGAGTCAAAGATGAAAATATTTGTATCTATCCTTTATTGATACTGATGAGAAGACTATAGATAAATCTCAACAAGGAGAGTAATGACCTGTCTAGGATAGGGATTAGCAAGGATGGATCAGATGTAAACAACCCCAGGAAAGGGGGCAGGTAGTGGATGGAATGGCTTAGGATGTTACATTTGAAGTGGATTGAATTTGAATTACTGATAGCACATGTTTATTTTATTTATTTTATTTTTTTATTTGTTTTAATTAGTTACACATGACAGTACAATGATCTTGACAATTCATACATTTGAATCAAATGGGGTATAATTTCTCATTTTTCTGATTGTACAGGTTGCAGAATCACATTGGTCATACAGTCACATATATACATACAGCAATAGTAATGTCTATTTTATCTTGCTATCCTTCCTATCCCCCCTCCCCCACCCCTCCCCTCACTTCTCTCTACCCAATCTAATGTGACACACTTCTTTTTTCCCCTCACATTGTCATAAATGTAATCTGTATAATGATGAGGGTCTCCTTCCATCTTCTGTGCAATTCCCCTTCTCCTTCCCTTTCCCTCCCATCTCTCTTCCCTATCTAGAGGTAATTTTCTTCCCATGCTCTTCCTCCCTACCCCATTTTGAGTCACCTCCCTTATATCAGAGAAGATATTTGGCATTTGTTTTTTTTGGGGGGATTGGCTAACTTCACTTAGCATAATCTGCTCTAATGTCATCCATTTCCCTGCAAATGCCATGATCTTGTTATTTTTTAGTGCCGAGTAACATTCCATCATGTATAAATGCCACATTTTTTTTATCCATTCATCCATTGAAGGACATCTAGGTTGGCTCCACAGTCTAGCTATTGTTAATTGTGTTGCTATAAACATTGATGTGGCTGTTTCCCTGTAGTATGCCATTTTTAGGTCTTTTGAGTATAGTCCGAGAAGAGGAATAGCTGGGTCAAATGGTGGTTCCATTCCCAGTTTTCCAAGGAATCTCCATACTGCTTTCCAAATTGGCTGCACCAATTTGCAGTCCCACCAGCAATGTATGAGTGTGCCTTTTTCCCCACATCCTCACCAGCACTTGTTGTTGTTTGACTTCATAATGGCTGCCATTCTTACTGAAGTGAGATGGTGATAGCACATGTTTATATTTTAAAACATGAGTCCAAAATTTTGGAACCATTCATATAAAAAATTCACAGCTCAAAGAAAGTTCTGAGCTACAAAATAGACCCTAA
Source organism: Marmota flaviventris (assembly GCF_047511675.1). Taxonomy (NCBI): domain Eukaryota; kingdom Metazoa; phylum Chordata; class Mammalia; order Rodentia; family Sciuridae; genus Marmota; species Marmota flaviventris. Next base: position 37,518,965 of record NC_092506.1, on the reverse strand, counting down.
GTTTACATCCAAGTCTAACTCCTTAACCTCCTTGCCTGAGACTCTTGTTTGATCTCTGTAATACTTTAGAGCGGCTCATGTGATAATCAGTCTTTTTCTGGGGTGATGTCTGAAGCTTTCATCAAGTTCTCAAAAAAGTCTGTGACCCCAAAAAGGTTAAAAACCACTGGTCTCAGCAATGTCAGTGGAATGAAAGAAATCAGGGGTTTGTTTAACCTTTTCATTCTTCATCCAAACATCTGGCTTAAAAAATTTCGTAGAAAAAGTGTTTGGTCCCATTGTTGGTGTTTGATATCATTTTCCAACTCCATTTTTTACATTTCAGCTTCAGTGTCATGCTTTAGGTTCCAGATAATTTGGGCCATGGCTATTCTGGTTTCTATCCAGAGTTAAACATATTTTTAAAATGCTCTACTGGTTTATGTTTAATTATGAAGAATTATCCTCAAAAGCATTTCTAATCTGGAACATTTATGTTCATTGCATGGACACAGCTAAGACAGTTTTTCTGGTGGCAAAATATTCATTAATATCCAGGATGTCATATGAAGTGAATAGATTGAAAGTTTTTTTAAAAAAAAATTGCAGCCAGGCAGTTATTGGTCTATGTTACTAGCATAGGTATATAATGCAAATTAGCTGAGAAAATTTAAAAATATTTTGTTTTGCCAAGAAAGGAACCCAAATATACAAGACAGCTCAGATGCTTTCATTGACATGGCTCGTTTTTCTTTATTTCTTAGTCTTGCTTTCTTCTTGAAATGATATAAAAACCTAAAAAAAAAAAGTTATGTGTAAAAGTATTTTAATTAGGCTGTGTGGTACACAGCATGGATCCGTGAGAGAAACGCAGATGTTGGGGCAGAGCAACACACCCAGTTTTATTGCTTTGTTAGCAACTGCTTCATTCTGCACTTGGAAACTCTAGAATTAGGGCCAACTGGAAGAACTCAGCCTCCCAATTGCTGGGTAAAAGGAGAGGGTGTCTGTCTCCTTGTAAGTGTGCATGCCTCCACCACCTGGAGAGCCAATTAAATTTGCATTGAAAAAAAAAAAAAAGAGTCAAAGAATCAAGGAATATTTAAGTTGCTGCTATACCTGTTCCTGAGAGCTGGAAGGAGTGCTCAGGGGACAATGATCTCAGGATAGAATCCTCCCAGGCCATGAGGACCAAGGGCTGTGTTTATAGGATCTCAGAGGCAGCACAGTTGGGATAAAAGAAGCCAAAGTGATAGAGTCACAGGACCAAACATCAAGTGTTAGTAGGGGAGAGAGTGCTGGTTTTAGGAGGATAAGTAGCAAAATATACTGCTGGATGAAGAGGAGCCAGATGGAAACAGGTATCAGAAATGGTTTAAGGAAAGTGGATCACAACAAAGATGCCAAAAGGCCAAAGTATATGCTCTGGCTTTCCTTACGACTGTGTTTGAGGCTCAGAAATGGTTAAATAGCACAGGCAGAACCCAAAGACAGATGTTGCTCAGCTTATAATGGAGTTACAGTCAAAAAACCCATTGTAAATGGAAAATATTTTTAAAAAATCTAAACTGTATCTAATACACCTAACCCACAGAACATCATAGCTTAGCTATACAGTACACTCTGAAGTATTGGTTTTTCCTTTCATGATTGTTTGGGGACTGTCTATAAAGGAAAGCTTGTGTGATTAACTACTTTGTAGCATGCCAAAAGTTATTTCTTTAGTCCATGCTTAAACTCCTCTGGAAGACAGTATGTTTCGTCTTTGTGAAACTCCAGACTAGAAAGACATCCTTTTTTTTAAATTGATTTTTAAAAAATGACAGTGGAATGCATTACAATTATTATTACACATATACAGCACAATTTTTCATATCTCTGGTTGTATATAAAGTATGTTGACACCAACTTGTGTCTTCATACATGTACTTTGGATAATGATGGAAAGACACCCCTTTTATTAAATGAAAATCTACCTTCTGATAGATGGTAGGAAGACCAGTCTTCTGTCTCCTGGCAAATTTGGGAGGCCCTGGTTCTTTCCACAACCTCAGGAGCCCATGACACAACTTCCATTAGAAAGCAGTGATGGTGATAGAAATCTGTCAGATGATTTTTAGACATTAAATACAGTTGTTACTCTACTTACTCAAATACTTCAGAGTACCACTAGGTAGTATGATGGAATGCTGGGTTTGAGGCTCCAAATCACAGTTTGGATTTTAAGTAACTATTTAGGCTCATTTATCATGTGATATGCTTATTTTCTTGGAATCATTTTAGGACTGAATATTTCCAAGCAGGGGATGATTGCCAAATATTTGTCCCAATGTGGCAATTTGTTCCCCATATATCTCATCCAAAAGAGAACACTGAGTCTTATGTGATAAATACCCATCTTTGGACTTGGTTAACATAATGCAGTTTGGGGATTTTGTGATTTACACATAGAAATGAGTGCAGCATAGTCAAGAGGGCTGCTATCTCTATGGTCTAACACTTTTTTTACTTCAAACTCAGTTCTATTCTATGAAGACACAAACAGTAAGATGAATCCTGATGCTTCAAGGTAGACATTTGGAATTGTATAGACAGTCATCATGCAGCTCTAAGCACTTTCTTCCTTGAGTAGATGGCTCCAAAGCATTGAAACAGTCCTTGGGTAGCAAGCTTTCCAAGACACTCGCTACTGTGGACTACCTTTCCAGAATCCATGCCCTAATCCCCCAATGTGTATTATTTGGAGATGGGCTATTTAAAAGATAATTACATTTAGGTGGATTCCTGAACATGGAGCTCCTACAGTGAGATCGGTGCCCTTATAATAAGGTAAAGTGACCAGAACATGCTCTCTGTGTGCAAGCATTAAGGAAAGGCCATTTGAATACGCAACCAGAAAGAACTCTCACTAAAATCCCACTTATGTTAACACCATTATCTTCTGCTTTCAGCCTCCAGAATTCCATGAAATAAATGAAATTCCATGAAATAAATCTTTGTATTTAAGTCACCTACTATACAATATGTATTATATAGTAGCCTAAGCTGACCAAGACACCAATTTTGTCCCTTTCTTCTAAATGTCCCATTGTTCCTATTTTCCTGAAATACACTGCAGAAGTGGAATATATATTATAGGTCTAGATAAAGTGCATGTTATCTCATCAAATCAGGGCATACATCACCCTGTATTTTTGAGATTTTGATTTTGCTTATATGACTTCTATTCATATTGCTACATACCAAAATAAAACTCCTTTCTTACCTTGGTACTCTCACTTTCAAGACCAGAACTCTAATTAATAATCCATTCCTAAGTAGTTACTTAATTCTGACTACATATTGAGTCTAATAGTAGATACCAAGAAAATAAAGTGCTGTCTCGCCTGACTATGCTTGCCTAATTTAGCCTGAGACATAAGGCAAAAATAAACAATTATACCCCAAGCAGTTGTTTCCAAACCCAGGGAAGCTAAGGCAGCTCACAGAGGGGCAGGTTCTATATGTGCTCAGATGATCAAGGATCATTCTAAGAAGAGCATGATACTTGGCAGTATTAATTACTAGCTAAAGAGAATCAAGAATTCACTGCACAAATATTTATTTTTACACCTATTACATGGCAGGAATGAAAAGGAAAGTTAATTTAATTAGGTCTTGGAGAATGTTCTGATGTAGCCTACTTTCCAAAAGCATTGAGGATTCCCCAAGTACTCACATGCTTTGCTAAATCAGCCTTCTAGAAAGCAGACAAAAATGCCAAAATCAGTTAACACTTCCTTTGTAGTTGTCCACAGAGAAGAAAATAGATATTTGAGAACTGTGCATCCACATCTGTCCCCAATTATGGTTGATTTTCACTTTGCTAAGATGCAGTTAGTGTAGATGCCCTTGTTGGCTTTTGTAATGGAGTCACTGGCATCAGGCCTGAAAGGAAATACAAGACTACTGGTCACTCACAGGATGGTGATTACACAGGGCTCACCATGAAAGAGCCCACCCATTCTAGGAATCTGTGCATAGTCTTGCCTCATTGCCACCCTCAGAGGCCAGAAACACAAGTCCAAATACACCAAAAGCCCACTGGGAATGTGTTAGAACGCAACAGATCTGAGATTTCAGAAAATAGTTGGTGCTGAGAATGGAAAATGTTTATTTTGCATTTAATTTTAAGTGCATGCTTGGCATTTAGAAGATATCAATAGAATAGACTGGCTTCTTCTAGCATGGTGTTGATATAATTCTCATCTACAAGCAGATTTATTGAGAATGTGTTCTGTAACTAATCAGGAATGCCTGTCTTTAGCACAGAAGGAATCAGTTGTCCTAAAAGGAGTGCTGCATGTTTACAATCTAAGTCAATGCCCTCCGCACACAAATGGAAAAACTGGGGCCAGAGGGGCAAGGCCTCATCCAGGGTCTCATAGCTGGAACTACCTGTCACCAACTTGAAGATCCATAGATCTTTTTCTTGCTACATATATTTTAATTTAATTTCAACCTTTGCTTAAGCCTATTATAAATATACTCAGACTCTAAATTAGGAGATCCAGTTTGAATTTGGTTCTGCCTTTGCTAACTGAGAAAATGCTAGAACTACAATAATAAATCCTCAGCCCTAGAAAAGATCATGCAGATGGCCACATCAAATGCATTCCTTTTATAGGTGAGAAAACTGGTCCAGAGAGATTTCAAGGAATGAGTAGAAATTCTAGAATTAGAATATGTCTCAAAAGTTCCATTCCCTGGTATTTTCTCAGAGCATCTTCCCTAATTTGTAAAATCAATTATTAAATAAGCATTTGTTAAGTACCAATGTGACGGACATTGTGCTGGAGTCAGGGGTGACATAAAGCCAGTAGTTTAGTGGGGGAACTGATCATGCAAACAATTTTCTTAGTTTTATGAAAGCCAGAAAAGGTTTGCATGAAGTGCCACATAGTGATAGTAGAAGGGCCACTCATCCCTTGAGTCTTTGTGGCCTTTGCAGACGAGGTGTTTTGGTGAGTCTTAAAATATGAATAGAAGCTTCACAGAAATACAGAGCAAGTCAAGGCATTCCAGATAAATAGTCCCACATGAATACAAGCACAGAAGTATGAAAGGCACAAGGTGATGTTGCAATTGCAAGTCCTTTGGAAACTAAAGAGAAGTGGACAAGGACATGAGCAAAAATCATCTTGTGCAATGCACTAAAGGTTCAGATTTACCTTGGAAGGAAGGGAAGAGTTACTAGCACATAGGAAGGAGAGTAGCAGGATCAGCTCGCAGCTTTGCAAAGATCATGATGAGAATGTGAATAGAAGAATTAGAAATGTAGGAGTCCAGCTTGGAAACAAATGCCAAGGGTTGGTCTGAAAGAAAATGGGTCTGTGTTAAGCTGGTATCCCCTGCAGGAGAGCATCAGGAGATGAGGAAGGAGACATGGCCAAGGTAGAATCAGTGACTTTGATTTATACTAGAGATAAGGGTTGAGGGAAGAAACACCAAGAAATAAAAAATAAAACATTGTTTACTCTATAGGTAGAAATTAACTGGAGGGGAGGGATATGAGGTGAAAAAAAATGGTGGAATGAGATGGACATCATTACTCTATGTACATGTATGATCGTATGACTCTGAATCGTGCACAACCAGAGAAATGAAAAGTTGTGCTCCATTTGTGTACAATGAGTCAAAATGTATTCTGTTGTCATATATAACTAATTAAAACAAATTTAAAAAAGAAGAAACTATTATTTTTTGGATAAGAAACTATTCAGAGAAGAAAAAGACGTAGAGCTCCTTATATGAGCAAATTATACTATTTCGGTTTACCCTTGGTTGCAAGGAATTGGGTTAAACACATTGTGGATGAAGTTAAACCATAGAAAATAGCAAAGCAGAGCATATGATTTTGAATATATCCATTCCCCCCCCAATCAGTCATCAATAGCCTTATGTATTAGGCATTGCAAAGTGGAAAGGACACAGGGAAGAATGGACCTCACTCCCTGTGAAAGAAGCAAAAGTTTATTGCTTGCATTTCCTTAAACTCATCCAACTCTGGGAAGAGGCAACCCTCTGAGGATTTCTTTTTAAAGAACAGAAGGATTCTTTAAAGAGAACTACCCTAGGTTGCAGACGATGTTTAAATGTGTGAATCTGGTTTTGCTCAATTGCCAAATTGAGCATTTTGGTAATTAGCAAAACATCTGTAACAGGATTAGTGTGTCAGAAACAGCTGCTGCTTCCTTGATAGGAGAATGGAGTGGGGAATTTGGACATGGACTTCACTTTAGCCCAGCTGTTTCCCATTTGAAGAAAGGATAAAGGGTAGACACTGAGTCAGTGGGAAAGCATCAAGACAAAAGTAAAAAAGAACATGATTTCAAATCACACCGGCCCTCAGTTGATTCAAGTGCATACCATTGGCATGCGGTGAGCGAAGCTTCCCTGCTCTCCAAAGTCCTCGAGCTAGGCTTTTTTGCCAAAAAATGTCCCAGTAAAAATATTTATATGAAACACAGCACAAAGGCAGTGTTAAGAGCACCACTGACCTCTCAGAGTATGACTATATCTCTCCACAGCAACAAGAGCTTGGAAAACCTCCTTCTCCCCATGAGTGATGCAAGGCTCTTGGTTACACTGGCTGATCTGAGCACTTCCTCCTGGCTATAAGCCTTCACAGGTGAGGAGGAGCTTGAGGGAAGTATCAGTGGATTAGAGGACTCCTTCCATGGAAGATGCTGTTCTTGCTAGGAAAGGCTGGGCAAGTTCCTGCAAGATTGAAGCTCTCACCCTGGAAAAGGAGCCTAGCTGAATTCCATCATTCATTCAAGCAACCAATCCACATGTTTACTGAGCACACACTACACACAAGGTGGTAGGCTAAATGCAAGGATCAGGTGAAAGGAGAGCCCTTAAAGTTTTCACAATCCAAGGATGGTAAAGTACATGACAATAATTGCTCAAATAATTATTTAAATTGCAGGTGTCACACAATTGAGAAAGGCAACTGACCAATTAATTCAGTCATTTCACTGTTTTTATAGACTCACCTGATAATGGTATTTATCCTTAAGACAGGCCAATAGCTTACAGCATCCAGTATTCAGTAAAGATGAACTGTGGAGTGCCCATTCCTTTACCTTGACCTTCTAGCTCTGGTCCCACTACAACTGTTTTCTGCATTTCCTTCTTGGAATACCTACTTGACTTCTGGCTCATTAGTTCCCACTCTGCACCCTTTTGTTCTATTGATCAGAATTCGATTTCTCCATCATCAGTACTCAATGAGACACCCTTCTAAGAGAAAATCAGGTGAGTAGGACTTCATTTAATGAGGTCACAGCTGAACTCAAGAGTAGGCCTTTAGGGATGGGGCTGAACAAATGCTTTGGCCACATTATAAAGAAGGCAAGTCTTGTCTTTGATGGTTGTGAACCTCCTCAGTTGGGCATAGTTTCTTACACTTCTACACTCCTTGGCTTTGTTCACTATCTTCCTCATCTCTACCTTTCAAAATCATATCTGTTCTTTGACTTAGTTGCCACCTTGCCTGCTTTCTCCTGATAGTCAGCTCCTTTAAATGTCTTTATTACTTTCTACTTCTCTTGGGTCATCAGAGCCTGTCTTATTTTGCTGATATTTTATTCTACTTTCAACTGAAATGGAACCACGTCTATTCATCTCTCTGTTCTATGCAACCAGCAGTACAGACCTTTGTATGTAGAAGGTGCTTATTAATTACAATACTCTAAAATAGATTTTCAAGTTAAGTGGGGTGGGGTTATTTCTGAATCTCGACACTATATCTTTTACAAGCAAACAATTCACCTGTCTCTGAGTCTCCATTTATTCGTCTCACCCAAAAACTAGAGTAACAACAGTGATTTTTATAGAATTGTGAAGACAAAAAATACTATACATGTGGAAACACTAAACTGGAATCCAGTTTATGGGGGGTACTCATTAAAAACTGACTATCTTTCCTTCTATCAATGTGTGTTTTTTAGTAAATTAAAATAGAATGAATTTTAAAATGGTAATATTGAGAGGTATTGACCAGACACATTTTCCTACATTCTGCTTTGGTTGTTATCATATAGTTCTATTGATTAGAGCAAGTGTCTGAATCTGTTACACAGCCGATGGGCCAAATCTGGCCCAACACTTGTGTATTGGACTGGATTCTCTAGGGAACACAATCAGCAGGAGATACACACACACACACACACACACACACACACACAGGTATAGATATAGATAGATACAGATATATAGAGGGAGATATATAAAAAGAGGATTTATTAGATTGGCTTAGACAACCAGAAGCTGAATAGTCCACAATGATTGTCTACAGGCTGGAGGAACCACTAGTTGTGCAGTCTAAGATGATGAAACCTCAGAACAAGGGGGATCCATGATGCTACCCATCAAAGGCTTCTGGAAACGCCCTGGAGAATGACTGGCAGAGTCCACTTTGGAAGAGTGAAAGAGGGAGTGTCTGATGTCCTCAGGAAATCGCAGCATCAATCAGCATCAATCAAGAACCCCTTCAAGAAGAATAGAGCTTGCATCTGCTAATGCTTCCTTGTTCTTCCAACTTTTATTCCATCCAAGCCTCCCACCTATTGGGCAGTGCTGCCACACTTAGGGAGGATCCCTACTTCAGTTTGCTATTCCACATACCCATCATTCCTAGACATATGCCCATTGGCACACCTTAAAGCTTTTTAATCTTAGGCATCTCTTAATACAATCAAGTTGACAATTCAAATTAACCATAACAGCTTTTTTTTTGTAAAGTTTTATTAGAAAATACATCATGCCCCTTCATTTACACATTTACAAAGGCTTCCTTCACATCACACTTGCAGAGTTTACTAGTGGCAATAGAGATTATATGGCCATGACCAGTAAAGTCTAACATACCTAAACCTTTACAGAAAAAATTTTCTTCCTACTCCATGATTTCCAGGTACATTAGAACTCTTTTGTCATAAAACCACTATGAATCTTCAAGCACATCCCCTCCAACAGACAACATACCAGGCCACTTTCACTGTTCCATGTTTTCATAGATCAAACACCAGATGAGTGAGAATTGAAGGAAGAGTCTAAGGCAGTGGCAAAGGTAGAAGGGAAGGTCTAAGCTAAAGTGTCTGGTTAAGAAAGTAGAAAAGTAAGTTTTATTTTGTGAGTGAAAAGTTGATAATCAGCCACAGAAGCAATGGCTGGTGAACCTGAGGAAGAGGAATCTGATCATGGTAATAATAATACTAGTTACCTGTCTTCCCCAGAGTTCCCCAAAGGACAGACTAGTCAAAAGCATAGGTATCAACTCCCAGAAAATGGAAGTGAAGGAAAGGGGGAAAGAAGAACAATTTTAATAGAATCCCTGTAACAAAGAGTACTGAGTGCTTAAACTCATGGGGCATCTTCAGAGACTAGCCTGAAACTATTGTTCTCTAAAACTGTCAGGGAGCAAAAACAAAGGCTCCCACTAGTGATAGTGTTCTGCACAGGACATGGGCTCCTCCTCATCCCAGAATTGTTTCTCTCCAACTAGAGGAAGTCAGAACCACAGGTGCAGGAGCAATATCTATAGACAAACTCTGGTGAAAGGAGTGGGCTGGCTGGTGCTCATAAGTCTCATCTTCAGCCTGTCTTGCTGGTCTGAACAAATGAACCAAGGGACAAGTGTGGGAACCTCAAGGTCTGGAGAGTCCCAGGAGTATGAGAGCAACATTGGGACAGGAAGCAAAAAAAAAAAAAAAAAAAGAAGAGAGAAAAGGCACTACCAGATTGTGACTGCCAGTGACACAAGGGACCAAGAAAATTATCACAATGCACTTGATTGTCCAAGAAAGAGAGAACCCAATAGACATGGCCCCCACCATGGAGGGCTGCCATGTGGGTCAACAGAGACTAAACTTTTCCTGTGTAGCCTGTAGAATAGTTCACACCAGGCAATTATCCTAGAAAGCAAGCAGTCACATAGACCAGAAACTGACAGAATATGGGGAGGCAGTTTAATTGGATCTGGCATACCATGATTCATTGAGCACCTACTATATACACTATGAATCTTCTCACCATGAAGTTAAAACAATAATCTCTGCTTCATATATAAGTAAACCCAGACCCAGAATGGCTAAGTAACTTGACCAGATATCTTCACAAATTTGGGGCATTTGGAAAAAAAAATTTAGTCCATCCTAGGTGGTCCTCAGGAACTGAACTTAAGTCAATAGGAAGAACTTACTGAAAATCAGAGCTTAGAGTAGGAACTTTCTATAAGTCTGAGTTAGTTCCTCTATGATGCTGTGAACTATCATACAAGAGAGTGAGGTGCCCATAAATCACATACTGAGAACACAGTGTGTATTGTGGGAGAAAGAGGCAGGACTCTTTGGTCTGGTCAAAGTTGAACTAGATGAAGGAAAAAATCTTCTAGGGTTTCTCTCAATGAAGAAAAACTTGATACCAACATGTTTCTACTATTTCTGTTGTGGTTTTAATGTCAATGCCGAAGAAAAGATGCTTTAAAGTAATGTTACCAGTATTTGTATCTTAATACATTCCAAGCACTTGAGAAAAAGCTTTTTACATATCACCCGAACTTCCTGAAAACTATGAGTTAATTATTATCATTATCCCCAATTTACAGAAGGCAATGGAGACTGTCAGAGAGAAAGCACAGAAATTTGCCTCACCAAGTCCCCAGCTAGTAAACGTTGGTAGTGGACTTCTGGGTGCTAAAGCCAATGCCCCTGCCTGGTTTGCTTGGGTGCCTCCATTATTTTATATTTGCTTGTCATAAACTTGAAACTTTGTGAGACTGAGCTCTTGGGGCAGAATAGCCACATGTAAAGAAACTAGATGGGGGGAGGGGGCGGGGCTGGGATTGTGGCTCAGTGGAAGAGCTCATTTAGCACTTGTGAGGCACTAGCTTTGCTCCTAAGCACCACATAAAATAAATAAATAAAATAAAGGTATTATGTCTAAGTACAACTAAAAGAAATATTAAAAAAAAAAAGATACTACATGGGTCCCTCTGGAAGACAAAGCTATACTTTAAACAGTATTAACATTTCTTCTGTCCAAATACCCCCAAAACCCTTTCCTTATGAATCCCTTATTTTTCCATTGCACTTAAACACCTCCCAGACTGTTTGCTGACGTTTAAAATGTTTTGAAAAGCATTTTTGCAGGTTTCTCCCAATGAAAAGTCAAGCAAACCATGAGAAGACAGACCTGCGCCCACCCCCTCCCTGGGAAGAAAATGATTCTGAGGAGAAGGAAGCAATTGAAATAGGAGGAAAAAAAATAGTTCTGGGAGCAAGATTTAGCACAAGAAGGGGCTAACGACTGGTAATAATTTTAGGTGATTCAGGCAGAGTTAAGTCTGCAGGAAATAAAAATAAAAAGGAAAGGAACTTCAGCTTCTGAGAGGTCTGGCACGAAGAAGCTGCAGACAAGATAGCCCCAGACTGCATCTGTGGAAGATCAGAGCCGCAGAGAGCCACGGGGTGATGGTGAAAAGCTACCACCACAATTGCTTCCAAACTCTGCTGGAGACAGCAAACATTTGTCAGTGGTCTGCAAGGACTCACAGCAAAAATCTTTAAATGCTTAAACCATATTTTGATTTTGAAAGGACACATCTTGCTACAATTTACTTGAGTTTTTTTTTTTTTTTTCCACCAAAACTAAAATGTTTTGTCATGAGTTATAATCTAACACTCTCCTCGGTTTGGGGTCAAGAGTGTAAGTTCTGGAGTCAGAGTGCTGGGGTTTTAATATTGGCTACAATGCTACTTCAGAGGTGGGAGCTTTGGATAAGTAATTTTCCATCTCTGTGCATCAGTGTTCTCTCGGGAAGCAGGGCTCTTAGACAGTTATACACAAGTTGAATGAAATAATGTATGCTAAGTGTTTGAGTTTCCAGCACTTGGTAATCCTGAAACAAAAATTAGCAAATACAATTATTTTAATCCCTTTCTTGTAAACAAAAGAGAAGGTTATTTTTCTAAGTGAAAATCCGAGAATAGACCACTTATCAAACTGCTGAGAACCAGTGTTTAAAATGTAGCTATAAGTTTCAGAAAAAGTTAATTAACCACTACATCTTCTCATGCCTTTCATCCCTTCCAACTAGTCATTTTAAGACACTCCATAGTCTCGTGTTGTTTCAGATTCTATTCTAAGTCCAACAAACCTGCCCCGTCTGGGGGGATACCTCTGCATGCTTTCTCCATCCTTCACTCAGTTTTCACCCTTACTCTGCCTTACACGATGGAGCACCCTTCCTCAGTCTATAACTCTCCCCCACCTTTTTTTTTTCAAAGGGTTCTCATTCTCAAGACTCTGACTAGCTAATAGGACTGTTAGAGGATTAAATGAGATGGCAGATAAAGTTCTGAGACTACCTTCTGGTACATAGTAAGACTATTACACAGAAATGCCTAATAGAATGTTAATATTCCTCTCCTCCTCTTGACAAGATAAATTCTCTATTTCTCTATGTCCTCATGGACCTTCTACTCTGTTACATCTGTAGGGTATCCTGTTCATGCAAGATATATCCATTTTAAGCCTCTCCAATTCTTGAGCCACAAAGGAATGAATGATTAATGGTGAGCACCTGGAATCAGGCCAGTATCACCTCATCCTGAAGACAAGTTCAATATCCCATCATATACCCCTATCATAGCTCTTTTTACACTGAATGTCTTTTTATAAGTTATATCTTCATCTCTCCCATCAGATTGTGTGCTCCTTGAGGGCAAACACTAATCTTTTTTCACCCATAACCTTGCCTGGCATAGAGTAGGTATAAGACATGTATTTACATATGTAGATAGAGGAGCCACTTGGGACTTAGTTGAAATAACAGAGCAAAGACAGCTACATTCCTGGGTGCTGGAACCATATCCCTAAGTCCCTTTTGGAGACATCATGCATGTGTGCATAATTTAGGCTACTGAGCCTACTTTACTTGAAAAATCTGAACTCAAGAGATGCCATACACCCTACTGAGAAACTGCTTTGCCTCCAACTGGGTAACATTTCTAGCTTTCTTAACTGGAACCATTGAACAGAAAATCCAAAGATACCATAATGGAAGAAGGCTGCAGTCTCCAGCTCATCCTCAATTAGACCGCTTATGTGATGGTCCACTTGTGGCCCCACTGGCAGCCCCTCATGACTGGTTGCTTAGAATATCAAGCAGTGTCCTAATGTTTGTATATGACATTGTCTATACTTTTGTTTCTAGCATCAAACATTTTGCTTTTTGATTTTTAATAGAAACCAGACATCACGTCATGGATGTGTCATTGAAAGCAACGCCAGACTTCCTGTTCTCCCTGGGAAGAATTCAATGGCTAGTGAAAAGACGTGGACTAGGTCACCCTGGAATTCAACTCCAGCACACACAGGCCAGGAAACCACCAGATAGAAGGACCCAATATGTAAAATCAACTTTACTCAGAAAGCATGGGGCAGCTTCTGAATAAAACTTCTAGGAAGCATCAGTTTTCCAGTATTAATGTATTCTTTGGACAAACAGGGATTTGCCAAATATGTGCCGATGGCTGTGTTGTGTTTGAATCACAGAGGAGAAATATGGGTTCATACACACACACACACACATATAGATGGTGTGTTCAAGGGACAAATTTAGGAATGGTTCAATCTTCCAGAACTGATAAAATAATAATAGAGGTAACTTATGAGTCATGAGGCATGAATTTGGGGAGAACACAAAGACCATAGAATATAGTCTGGCATGGTACCCATTTAGAGAACCTCTAATTACAAATGTCAAAAATATAGCAAAACAAACTCTCTCTTGACTTGTTAGGATAATGTGTTAAGCATGGGGTAGAATTAATGGGAAGAAACTGGGGACATTATTATAAGAACCATTTTATGAAAACATCTTGAAATATAAGCCGAAATCAGGGCACGTTTTGACTCATTTCATGGTTTGGCCATAGGTCAAATAAAATTGCTGAGATAAAAACAAATGATTTATATCTTATGATATTATCTTTAGATCCTACAGACTACAGTTCTGGGGAAGAGAGAGATCTGGTAAACCACAACAGTGATATATAAGGACAGGTCAAAGAGAATCTAATGGGTAATATTTGAGACTTGGGCTTTATCCAGTGACTTAGAAGGAGACACTAGCAGAATTAAAGTGATGAATTAATGGGTTGGAGAGGGCAAAGCTGGTGATTAGGAAGCACTTACACCAATAATTTGGAGAGAAATGACAAGGAACTGAAGAAGGAAAGTTGCATTAGGGATGGAATTCAAGAGATACTAAGCTCAAGACCATATTGGATGTGAGAGAAGTAGAAAACACGGAAGTTAAGGAGAACCTCAAGTTCTAACAATCATGCCTTTGAATTAGCTTCCAATTCCAAAAAGCTCTTGGTAAGTTGAAAAGTAAGCTATTGTGTTTCATGGGATGAGTGATAAATTGTAGAAGCAGAGAAGATGTGGCAAATTTAAAGTTGCCATAAATCCATTTGGGGTAAAAATGGGAGTTCATAACCCACTTGAATCTAATGTATGAAATATGATATGTCAAGAGCTTTGTAATGTTTTGAACAACCAATAAAAAAAAATAAAATAAAGTTGCCATAAATCCATTTCACTGAATTTATATCTCCACCTAGCAACAGGTTAAGCTTACAGTCATTTCAAGGGTAGTTTAACTAGAGTAAAATATTTTGAATAATACTTTCACTGTAGAAAGAGAACAACCATTTCATTATCTCTGTAGTAAGATCAGTGCTTGTTCTCTTTATATCAAGGAAAGAAACTCCTGCAATATAAATCCATCCTTTATTATACTTTATTTTTTTACCTTGGGGACAACAGATTGTATTAAATTAATTCCTGATTTTCAACATTCTCATCTAGTGAATCCAGATGTGATCTACTTATTTATTTACGTAGTTAGGTAGATGCTTTAAATAGTCTATAATCCCAAAGCTAAAAATTTATATAACCTACATCTATAAATTATTCCCACCCCAAGCCATTCCTTGCCTCCCTCAAATAAGATAACCGTCGTCCTGAATTTTGTATTCATAATTTCATTGTGTGTTTTTGACACTGAATTTATATTGTATATATACATTTCTTATTAAACATTTTTTGTTCCATCTCCTTTTAGGATGTAGAAAGTTTTGAGTTGTTTTCATGCTAAGGATGAGGAAAAATCTAGATTATTTACAAAATCCTGAATTGTTCATAACCCTTGAAAAAGCTGAAGGTGCAACCTGATCAAGTTAGCTGAATTCCAAAGAGTAGATGGTGGATCTCAGAAGTGATCCAGGGCCTGTTTCCCATTTGACAGAGCCTAAGAGAAAGACAAAGCAACAATAAAAGTGGACAAAAGAAAACAACTACAACTTTTAAAAGCTTAACAGTCAAGTGAGGACTAGTATAACAATCTAGAATAATTGGGAGCCACAGAAACAAGGGTGTCTTTTCCATGGACCCCAATTAGTAGGTAGTGAGAAACACGAAGATAGGGTGAGAGATTGTAGAGGACCACCTTCAGGGGTACAGGCATGCAGAAGATGATGCAGGAGCACAGGAAGGAAAATGTACTCTGTTTTTTGAACCTTTTTCTTCCACGAAGCAGTTGCCTTAGTGAGAAAAGACTTCTGGCCTCAGGGTGCTGGTGAAATTTGCTGCTTTGAGCTAGCGAAAAAGCTCATTGAAGAGAAGAAGATAATACTACTTCTTCAGAGGTCAAAGATCTGTTGTTTCTACCAAAAGGCCAAAATAATAATCTTCTATTCTTCGAGAGAACTCTGTGCTAACACAAAGCAGAGGTCAGCTATCACTGAAAACCATTAGGATAATTTATGTGTATATTTATACAAAATATAATCTATGTATATATATAAAATATATAAATATTTTTATATGAAAGTGTATAAATACAGAATATTTTAGACATGACAAGTAACATTGTTTGATGTTCAGATGTAAAAAGGAACTACATTTCTGGAATAATCACCTATGGTCATAATGAATTATTTTTCTCACTAAAATTTATTTGCTGATGTTTATTTAAAGATTTTTGCATCAGTGTTCAGGAGAAATGTTGGCATGTGGACTTCTTTTCTTGCAGTCTAGCTTTTGCATAAATAGACTGGCATCACACAAGAAATTGGAAGGTAGTTTCTCCTCTTCCATTATCTGTATGAATGTGTATAGAGCTGATGTAATTTCTTCCTTAAATGTTTGGGAAACCTGGCCACCTGCCCCTGAAATTCTCTTTGTGGGTAGGCATTTACACTTATTTTTGAAATAGAAATAAGTGCCTTTAGGTTATTTACTTATTCTTAAAGGAGTTTAGGCAGTTAGTTAGATAAAATAGATGAATTTCTCTTTCAAGAAATTCATCTATTTTATCCAAGCTATAAATTTTATTGACATGATTTTTCATAATATTTTCTTAATGTTCTTTATAGGACCTATAGAGTATCCTTCTTTCATTCTTAACTCTAAGTAATATCTTTCATTTTGTCCCCTTGATCAGCCCACTGATCAATCAACTTATTAATCTTTAAAAACATTACTATTGCATTTTATTGATTTTTTTTCTCTGCAGCATTTCTGGTTCTTTCTTTACTTGATACAAATCGTTTGCCTGACAATTTTTTAGTACTTGAATGATGCTTTAAATTTCTTCTAGGATACATGGCTGCTGTATTTTTTTTAACTTTTTATTTTTTTTTACTTATGTCTACTATCTTTTTTTTTCCTAATATCAATATTCTCAAATGTTCTTTATTTAGTTTTCAGCAGTTTAATTATGATGTACCTACGTGTGTTCGCGCGCGCGTGCGCACACGTGGGCGCACATGTCCTAAAGATAATATAATGGATGGAGAGAAATAAATGCTTTCCCCCTGAGGATCAGAAGAAGGCTGACTGATCAATCTTATTCTCACCACTTCAATTAAATTTGGGCAGGCGGTCACAGCCAGTGCAAAGACACAGAGGAGTGAGCTGCAGATGAGATAGGAAGATAAATAATTCTTAATTTGCAGATGAGATGATCAGATACATAGAAAATCCCCTTCAAATGACCAGAAAATAAAATGCTAGAGCTCTAAGTGAGTTTACCTAGGTGACTAGATGGCTAGAACACCAAATATAAAATTTAATTCTATGTCGACAGACTATCAACAAAAATTGAAATTTTTGTTTTCGGCCACAAAAGAAACATGGAAATATTTGGAGACAAATTTAACAAAATATCATATTTATATATTAAAAACTGGAAGAATTCATACTTGAAATGCAATTTTGCTTTGAGCAACGTGGACAGAGATATCATTATAGAGGTAGAAAGGACAGGAGAATAACAGGTTTGGGAAGTACAAACAATAATTCAGATATGGGCACTGTACAGTCAACATCAAAATAAACTATGGCCTTTTGGGAAATCTAGACAATCTATTTTTATATGACCTGGGAGCTAAGAATGATTTTTTTCATTCATATATGGTTAATAATAATAATAATAAATTATTTAAAGTTGTAAATGCAAATTCATATTTAATTCAAAATTCATATAAATTCATATTGTGTCTGTAAGTAAAGTTTACTAGAACACGATAGCACTTATCATTTACATACTGTCTGTAGCTGATTTTACACTACAGTGACAAGCTGGAGCAAATGTGACAGAAACATCTATGTACCACTAATCTGCTCACACTACTGCTTGGGAACTATAAACCCCAGGAATATAGTTACTACTCATCTTGTCATGCAGTGACATTTTATTAAATTTTAATTACAAGTGTATATGAAACATATCAATAATAGAAAAGAGAGCAATGGACTTTAAGTGTCATGTTGCTAAGGCACAGTGGAGGGTGAATCATTTTGTTGCAAAATTAGGTAGCAAAGTATTGTGTTTATTACATAATGATGCCCATGGATATAGAATGCAATAGGTATTGATATTACCAAATTCAGCATTTATCACAATATTCCCAACTTAAAGGACAATAGTGAAAAAAAATTCAGAAGTTCAAAGCTAAATATCTCATCACAGAATTTTTCACAAAAAATATAGAAATAAATAAATATAAGCTAACAAGCAAATTAAATTTCCAAGTGTTTCTTTTGTTATTCAACCAAACAAAGAAAAGTATTCATTGGTGGTGACCTAATTAAATATTGGTTGCAGCAGCTAAAAGAAAAGAAAAATAAAGAAATTTTTAAAAATTTATTTGGTCAAAGAATGGAGAAAAATATCAATCATCAATGAAAAATAAAATAATTTCAAGTGGTTTTCTTAGGCTCCTAATAAATCAATACAGCTCAGTTTTTGCTCACTGAAGGAATCTATGTTGATTTTGACATGACTAAGAAATTGGTCTGTGTAGTATGTATGGGAAAACTACAGGCAAGAAACATAAGATGAAGAACATATTTCAATATAACATGAGTGAAATTTGCTCCTACTTCCTAAAGTAAAATATTTTATTACAACTAATCTATATTATAAGTAATTATTATTAAAAAATGAATTAAGCAGAAAAAAACTTAGTTGAACAAATCTATAAAGCTTATGAAAAGTAAGTTTTTTTTTCTTTGCCCTATGATCTTAACCCTATGATCGTTTATTGTATTATTCACCAACAGACACTGTGCAGAAAATGTTTAGACTATCTTATGACATTGTCAATAATGGACTTCATTTCTTCTCAAGGATTTAATAATCATTAGTTTTGTAGTTCAAAAAAAAAAACAAACAAACAAACAAAACATTAGACCTGCGAATTTCTCTTAAATGTTACAATGTTATGATTTGGTAGTTCAATGATCTACCCCTAGCAAAATTTTGTGGCTAGTTTTTGAAGCACACACTTCAATAGAGGCACCTAGCATTAGTCTACTCCTTCATGGGACAAAAACAAAGTAATAGGTGGACAACTGCTTGAGGAAGTAGGTAGCCATGAGTGACCACTGAACATGGAGAGCAGAAAAAATGAAACCTGGTAAAATTCTGATCTAGGGAGGATACCCAAGCAAGAGAAGGAATGCCTCAGCACCTTGTGCTAGTCACCTCCATCAGGAGAAGTAGACTGTCACCTCTAAGAGGGTAAAGGTAGAAAAGATCACAATGTGGCACAGAGGGCTATACCTGCAGACAAACAGCTCAAATAAATAAATGAAGTGCCCAACAAGCTAGCTTTAGAGAAGAAATTTTGCTGCATCTCTTGAAAAATTCTCCGAGCGCTACATTCAGGAGCCAATTGGAAAAGGGCACTTCTCTGACATAATCACATCTCAGGATCCCCATGGATACCTTTAGCGTTGGCTGAATAGATGGTGGCCACTCAAGATTAACTCTTAACTCAGAGTTTTATGCTGTAGGAAGCACAGTATCAGAAGTTCCAGTGAATTTTCCCGCTGTGACTGAGAGCAATACCAGTTGTGTCTGGTTTCACAAAACAAGGGCCAGGTCAGAAGGTACCTGGATTGAGGGTAGCAGGTTGCCCAGTTCCTGCCACCCCTTTTCCTACACAGAACTCAGTGATTTATTGTTCCCCCAACCCTCAGGGGTTTGGCATTTGACACACCCCCAAGCATGCAGACTAAAAACTTGCAGAGTAAATATACATCTGGAATAAGACACATTCTACCCAGACCTGAATGGTGAGAGGGTCTAGCCCCACTGCTGCCCCAGCATTTGCTATGCCCCTGGGTGTTCAGACTAAAAATCTCTGAAGATAATGTATGGTTGGGGCAGCCAAAATTCTGCCTTTACCAATTGGGTGAAAAATACCTGGAGCAGCCTGAATTCTGCTCCAATAATTTGGGAGAGTTGCAAACATAACCCACTACCCACCCCCCATTCCTGGCAGATTCTAACCTTAAACCTAGAGAGATTAGATCAGGATAGCCTGTGATCACCCACCCTTGCTGGAATTGCTAAGCATCATGGCTAGAAGAGACAGGTTTTAACTCATTCTTTCTGTTGTTGTTATGGTTGTTGATTCTATCTTTAACTTTGCTTCTATTTTTATTGTCACTTTTATGATATTTCTTTTTTTAATATTTTAAGTTGATTTTTCTTCTCATTTTTCTTTTTTTATTTAATTCCTATTTTTATTTTTTCCTCTTCATTCTCCTTCTTTCTTATCAATTTTTATTTTTGCTTTTTGGTATTTTTCTTTCCCTTTTTGTTTTTTTTCTGACTGGGGATCAAGCCCAAGGACCCACACACACTTGGGCAGGTGCTCTGTATCTAGACTACAATTTAAGATCAGCTGATTAGAATTAAGTTCAAGTTCAGAAACAGCTCAACCCCACTCAAATCCTGGTGGACAACTGTACTTAAAGAAAAGGGGGGACATAAACTTGCAGCAGTTGACCTGTAAAAAGCAGCCATAACTAGTTGGAGGCGGAGGTTCAGCCCCTGAGCAAATACCCCCCAGAATAGCTGCACAGAGAAAAAACACAATTGTTGCTGACACAACATCTATATGTGTCTTTGACATCTATTATAGCCATATCCAGTCTGATTATATAGAGTGCTGAGACTGAAGGTGACAACATCTGTCCCTCCCCATGAAGCACCTAAATGTGCACCAGTCTCTAAGCAGGGGTCAAGAGCCTTTCAACATGACTGGTGTGACTGGTACCATAAGTGCTTTCCAGTATCAGAGCTACTATTAATATCACCTGTGGAAATACCCATCTTTTATTTGGAGCCATAACTCCCATGATAGGAGAAACCATATAAGGTGCATCCACACACTCTGCTGCATGCACCCTAGCTGCCTGAAATTGTCCCCACCCTTAAAGAACTTGCAGAGATATTGGGTCTTCATGATTCTAAAAGTTACACTGTGCCCAAACCTATGAATCATATCCAAAGAAGTTATATCAAGATTACACTCTAGAGTCCAGTTGGAATTAACTCAACAAACCAGAACTTCCAGTCACCTTGGCAGAAGAAAGCCACAGACTGAAAAGGACATCACATAAAAGTGGGAGAGATATTCGTCTATCAATATACAAATCTCAACACAGAAGCACAAGAAATATTTAAAAAATGAAACAAGTAAATGTTACCTCCTGGAGTTACTAACTCCAGAGTAACAGATCAAAAAATACAAATAAAAAGTTGGATGAATTAGCAAAGACAATGTAAGGTATTAATCAGCAATTCAGTAATGATACAAAGATTTGAAAAAGAACAAAACAGAAGCCTTGAAAACTAAAAGCTCAATAAGAGAGGGAAAAAAAATCAGTTGAAAGCCTCAACAATAGACTAGATCTAGCAGAATAAGGAATAGCAGACTTAGAAGACAATTCTGCCGTAATATTACAGGCATACAAAAAGAAAAACATAAAAAAGGAGGAAGAGAACATACCAGATCTCTGGGACACCACGAAAGATCAAACTTCCTCATCATTGACATACTAGAAGGAGAAGAGCTACATGCCTAGGGCATAAAATACCCACTCAATGAAATAATAACAGAAAATTTCCAAAATCTTGGGGAGAACATGGATATCCAGGTATAGAAAGATTTAGAACCCTAAATGGGCATGACTAGCAAAAAATATTTCTGCAACCTAGTACAGTTAAATTGCCAAAAGTACATAACAACAAAGAATATTAAAATCTACAAGAGGAAAAAGTCAAGTCTTAGGCAAACCCATTATAATAATAGAAGATTTCTGACAAGAAACTCTAAAGGCCAAGGGGGTATGAGATGATACGTTCTAAGTTCTGAAAAAAAAAATTACTGTCAACCAAGATTACTATATATATGAAGGTCATTTTTTCAGAATCAATAGAGAAATGAAAACCTTCCCAGATAATCATAAAATAAGGGAATTCATGACCAATAGATAAACATGACAAAAGATTGTTAAGGGAAGAAGAAGAATTGTAAACACTATCATTAGAGTCAGTGAAACAATAAATCCTGTTAGAAGTATAGACCCACTAGTGAGAAACAGGAAAGAGTCAAACATTACCAATACAGTAAAGCACCAGACTTCTAGAATGAATAAAAGTTGAAAAATAAACATAGAATATCTAGAAAACCAGAAGAAAATTAACAAAATGACAGGTAACAGCATATGCCTTCCAATAATAATCTAAATGGTCTTAATCCTCCAGTTAAAAGACACAAACTTGATAAATGCATTAAAAAACAAGAAACAACAATGTGGGTCAAGACCCAACAAGAACTCATCTCATCTACATATACATACACAGGTCAAAAGGATAAAGATTTTAAAAATATATATTCCAAGCAAATGAAATCAGAAGACCATCAGGAGTATCTATATTTATATCTCCCAAAATGGATTTCAAGACAAAATCAATTAGAAGAAACAAAGTTCTCTATATATTGATGTAGTGAGCAATATGTCAAAAAGCTATGAAAATCATGAATATATATGCACAGATCATCATAGCACCCTATTTTATAAAACCAATGCTACTAGACCTAAAGGGAAAGATAGGTCTCAATACAGTAATAGTGAGTTCATTATCTCACTTTTAACAGCAGACAGATCATCCAGACAAAAAAAAATTCAGCAAAAACACATCAGAATTCAACTATACTATAGATATAATGTACTTAACAGAATTACACAGAATGTTCCATACAACAGTTGCAGAATTCACATTCTTTATATCAGCACAAGGAACTTTTTTCAAACTAGACCACATATTAGGCCATAAAATAATACCTAACAGTTTTTCTAAATTGAAATATTTATTGCATCTTAATGGATCATAATGGATCCAATCAATAGCAAGAGAAACTGCAGAAGTTATACGAACATATGGAGATGAAACAGCGTGTTTTTGAGCGAACTGTGAGTCACTGAAGAAATCCGGGGTAAATGTTAAAATTTCTAGAATAAAACAAAAGTGAAAACACAGCATAGAACCTGTGGGTGAAAACAGTACTATGAGAGAAACTTATAGCAACAAGTGCATACCTTCAAAGAAAGAGAGAAAATGAGAGCTTTCAAATAAATAACGTAATGAATGATGCATCTCAAGGTCTTTAGAAAACTTAGACTGAACCAAACCCCAAATCAATACAAGTAAAAAATTAAAAAGATCAGAGCAGAAATGAATAGAATTAAAATTAATAGAACAATACAAGTATCAATGCAACTATCTTCAAAAAAATTAAAAAGTGATAAATCTTAAGCTAAACTAGCCAAAAGACAGAAAAGAATCAAATATATAACATTAGAGATGAAAAAAAAGCAGCATTACAACATATACCATTGAAATTAAAAGAAATATATTGAAAAAATTTGCTAATAAATTGGTAAATCTAGAAGAAATGGACAAATTTCAGGAAGTATATGACTTACTAAAATTGAACTAAGAGGCTATAAAAATCCTAAATAGATCAATAACAAGTAATGAAGTTGAGGCAGTAATAAAAAGTCACATAACAAGATAAAGCCCAAGATCTGATGGATTCACTCCTGAATTTTATCAGACTTTTAAAGAATTAAAACCAATGCTCCTCTGACTTCCATAAAAAAGAAAGGGAAGGAAGTCTTCCAAACTCATTCTATAAGTCTGGCATTACCCTGCTCCCAAAACTGATAGCACACACACACACACACACTATACCAATATTTCTATGAACATGTAAAAAACCTAAACAAAATACTTGTAAGTCAAATTCAACAGTACATTAAAGCAAATCATATACCATGTCCAAATTGATTTTATTCTAGGGATACTAGTGTGGTTTCACATTTGCAAATTAATAAATAATGCAGCACATTAACAGAGTCAAGGATAAAAGCACATGGTCTTCTTAATATATACAGAAACAAACCTTTGATAAATTCAACACCTCTTCATGATAAAAGACCTGGAAAAATTGAGCATAGTAGTATCATACCTTACACAATAAAGGCTACATATGACAAACTCATAGCCAAAGTCATAATGAATGGGGAAAACTGGAAGCATTTCCTCTAAGATCAGGAACAAGATAAAGGTGTCCACTCTCATTACTCTTATTCAATAAAATACTAGAAATTCTAGCCAGAACAATCAGAAAAAAAAATAAAGAAAGAAGAGGCATACAAATAAGAAAAAAAAAGAAGTCAAATTATCCCTGTTTGTAGATGGTATTATTCTATGCATAGAAAATCCTAAATCCTACCAAAAACTTTTGGAACTGATAAAAAATTCCATAAAGTAACATGATACAAAATAAACATAAAAATATGTTGCTTTCTTATACACCAATAATGAACTTGCTGAGAAAGAAATCAGAAAGCAACTTCTTTCCAAATAACAACAAAATATAAGATAACCTAGGAATAAACCTAAGGATGTAAAAGACCACTACAATGAATATTATAAAATACTGAAAAAATATAAGACACTAGAAAGTATAAAGTCTTCCTATGTTTATGGACTAGGAGAATTGATAGTCAAAATTACCATATTACCAAAGGCAATCTGTATATTCAATGTAACCCCCATCAAAATAACAAAGACATTATTTACAGAACTAGACAAAATAATCCTAAAATTTATATAGAAGCACAAAAGATCCCAGATAGCTAAAGCAATTCTGGACTTTAAGAACAATACTAGAAGCATCACAATACCTAACTTTAAAACACACTACAGAGCCATTGTAACAAATACAGCATGATATTGGCATACTCATCTGCAGACCAACGGAACAGAATGGAAGACCCAGAAATAAATCCACACATCTTCAGCCAATGGACGATAAACAAAGATGCAAAAACATATATTGGATAAAGGGCAGACTTTGAAAATTGGTGCCGAAAAACTGGATATTCTCATGTACAAGATTGAAACTAGATACCTTGTCTCACTCTTTTCAAAAATAAGTTCACACTGGATCAAAAACCTTAATGTATTCACAGTGACTTTGGAGTCTGAGGCAGAAGGATCACAAATTTGAGGCCAGCCTCAGCAACTTAGCAAGGCCCTAAGCAACTTAGCAAGACCCTGTCTCAAAATAAAAAATAAAAAAAGAATATAAATGGTCAACAAATATATGAAAAAAAAATGCTCAAATCTCTAGCAATTAGAGAAATAAAAATTAAACTACACTGAGATTTCATCTCACTTCAGTCAGAATGGCAATTACCAAGAATACAAGTAACAATAAATGTTGGCGAAGATATGTACACTCATACATTGCTGGTGGGACTGCGAATTAGTGCAACCACTATGGAAAGCAGTATGGACAATTTCTCAGAAAACTTGGAATGGAATCACCATTTGACCAAGTTATCTCTCTCTTTGGTTTAGACCCAAAGGACTTAAAATCAGCATACTATAATGATGGAGCTACATCAATGTTTATAGCAGTTTGATTCACAATAGCTAAATTATGGAACCAACCTAGGTGCCCTTCAACAGATAAATGGATAAAGAAAATGTAGTATGATCCCTCAGATAGATATACATGTTGAGTTACATCTCAACAAAATACCATACAAATAAAACATTAAAATGCAAAAAAAAAATATGGTACTTATACTCAATGGGATATTACTTCAGTTATTATTCATTCAAAAGGATGGAATTATGGTATTTGCCAGTAAATTGATGGAGCTGGAGACTATCATGCTAAGTAAAATAATCTAATCCCCAAAACCCAAGGACAAATGTTCTCTCTGATATGTGGATGATAACTCACAATAGGTTGGTGGTGGGTAGGAGGGGAGGTTCAGATTGGACAGAGAAGAAAGGGGTTACAGGATGGGGGGATAAGAATGGGAAAGACAGTAAAATGAATCAGACATAATTTTCCTATGTTCATATATGAATATATGACCAGTGTAACCACATCATGTACATACACAAAAATGGGAAATTATACTCCATGTATATATGATATGTCAAAATACGTTCTACTGTCATGTATAACCAAAAAGAATAAATAAAAATAATTTTAAAAAATTAAAAATAAAAAGAACTGGTAATGTAGCTCAGTGGTTAAGCATTCCTAGATTCAATTCCTGGTACAAAACAACAACAACAACAAAAACAACAACTTAATGTAAGACCTGAAACTTTTAAAATACTAGAAGCTAGAAGAAAACATAGTGGAAATAGTGGAAAGACTTCAAGCTACTGGACCCAGGAAAAAATTTACTGAATAGGAATCAAATAATTCAAGAATCAAAAGCAAGAACTGACAAATAGAATTACATCAAATTTAAAAGCTTCCAGACAGCAAAGAAAACAATCAGCAGAATGAAGAAACTGACTACAAAAATGGGAGAAAGTCTTTGCCAGCTATTCATCTGGCAGAGAATCAAGGTCTGGAATATACAAAGAACTCAAAAATTTCACCACAAAATCAAATAATCTAATTAACAAATGGTCAAATGATCTGATTAAAGATTTCTCAAAGTCTCTTTCCCAAAAGAAAAAGTATAAATGGTCAATACATGAAAAAAAAATGTTCAATACATTTAGCCAGGAAAATGCAAATCAAAACTGCATTGAGATTCCATCTCACCCCGGTTAAAATGGCTAGTATCCAAAAAACAAAAATATAGCAAATGTTGGCAAGGTTGTGAAGAAAAAGGAACCCTTATACACTGTTGTTGGTAATATAAATCCATATAGCCACTATGGAAAACAGTATGGAAAAGCTACCCCCCCCCCCAAAAAAAAGCTAAACTAAAAATAGAACTACCATATGATCCACATACCAATCCTGGGTATGTATTTGAAGGAAATTAAGTCAGCATACAAAGAAATATGTGTATGTCCATGTTTATGTGGCACTATCAGCATTAGCTAAGATATGAAATCAGCCTGGATGCTCATCAAGAGATTAATGGATAAAGAAAATATAGTATGACATACACAATGGAGCATTATCCAGCTGTAAAGAAGAATAAAATTCTGCCACTCTGGAACTGGAAGACATCATATTAAGAAACATAAGACAGTTTCATATATGAAAACAAACAAAGATGCCCTGAAAGTAGAAGAGGGACTATTAGGAAGTGGGAGGAGGGCCGGGGATCAGAGGGAGAGAAGGGGTAAAAGAAGTAAGGGTGAGCAGGTTCAAAGCTTGTATGGTGTTTGGAAATGATAGTGCATTTTGTTAATTTGTACATTCAATATGCATTAGTAATTATAATAATAATACAAGAAAAATGGATATGGAAATACCGTTAAGACTAAAATCTAGAAAAGGAGTAAACCAGGAAATGTTGATGTCACAAAAGTCAAGCAAACTCTCAAAATGAAACAAGGGACTATACTGAATGGTCAACAGCCTCAGCTACTAGCTGGAAACTAAAGCAAGATGCAACTTCCTTGACCTGAATTTATCACACCTAACATTGATATCTTAATGAAATAATTTCTACTTCAAAAGATTCATTATTAAGATGCAATAATGTAAATAAAAAGGCTGTGATTACTATACAAGTTACAGTAGTTCTTCTAACTGGGACAGAGGTTCTTCTAACCTGAGCCAAACCTTCTTATAGAGTTAGAATTATCCCATAACCTACCTCCATCATTGCCTCCAATTTACCACATCAGGTTTTAGCAAACTGGTTTGGATGTGGGTAACCTCAGTCTAATTGAAATGCAGTGAGTCCCACTCTGAAGTGTTTCAGAGACAAGACCTACTCAATAATACGAATCTCTCTTTCAGTACAGTAGGAGTAATGTATTAAATCCTTATGATCTTTCTGGGATAAACAGTCAACTCAAGCAGGCAGCTCATGAGCCACCGCAAAGCTATAGACAGAGTAAGCAATGATTTGAAATTCTGGTAAACAGTGCCCTGAACTTCAGGAAATCATAAAAGCAGCTGAATGCAAGCTGGGTCTGAAGCCCTCTGGCTTTTAGGCATAATCAACAGTGAAGGTAAAAATACATAAATATAAATGTGTCTCTACTTAACTCTGGACCTTTCACCTCATAGATTTTTATTAAAAGACATTTGCAAAAGTGCAAAGGTTGGTTATATTTTCCTTTTTTTTCATAATGATGTATTAGAATTGTTCTATTGAAAACATACGTTGGCTCAGTAATTCTCACTTGCAAAATGTGCACCATTTTAAGACCCAATAAAAAGGGGGAAGGGAATAATATTGCAGAGTAAATATTCTTGGACAGATGGAACCCTGTATTCCCAACATGTTGGAAAGGAGGAGAAAGTACTTATTTGAGTATTTTCTATGGAGCAGAAAAGTAATGGAACTGAGATAATGACACACTGGAGAACTAGACAAATGCATATACTTTGGACAGAAACAAGCCTGGGTTCAAATCCAGCTTTTCACTCTTTGGCTCTGTATCCTTTTAGCGAATTTGCAATCTCACTAAGACTCAGTTTCATTTCCAGTAATTTGAAGGTAATAGTATTTACCTTCCATAATTAGTATGTGGACCAAATAGGCTTAATCAGATAAAGCGTACAAGTACCTGATCTATGATTGGAGTTTGGGACTGAATCAAGTGGACGATGACGTTGTTGATGACATAACAAGAAGACATGAGAGGAAATGCAGTTAAAAAGAAAAAAAAAAGGAAATTGATGCCAATGCTTAAAAATTGTTGAGCAACAATTGCGCTCACGAAATAATTTTAAAAAATCAAAAGTGTTTATGAGTCAACTTTTTCTCTAAATTGTATATTGAATTTCATAGAGAAACATTCTTATTTTCAAAATTCAGATTAGTAATTCTGAAAATAAGAATGTTTCTCTATGAAACATTCAGGCCAAATATAGTTTAAACATAAATAATGTAACCAGCATTACTGAAAGCTTACCATGTGATAAAATGCAATGCTTAATGTTTTAAATACATTTTCTTTTGGGTTAACTCCTATAAGTTATATGAATTAATGGCTTTTAGTGTAACATTTCCATGTAGACATAGATCGTATCCACTCTCCCCTTATTCTATCCTCTTGCACATTTGTTTTCTTATTAATCCTCTCAAGAATCTTTCTGTAACTACTTCTCCATTAGTATCTCTACAATGTGGAATCAGGGATCCTAAGCAGGTTTTAAAAACAAATCTGTTGGATTCCTGAGCCTGTGAAATTTCTGCCTCTCTGCTTTACTGAAAAGCAGATTATCAATGAGACATTAAGCTCCATACTTTTACCAAAATAATATTACTAAAAGGGCAAATGTGAAATGGAAGCATGTGGAAACTGCTTTCTAATCTCAATCCCTCCTTAAATAGAGTTTAGCATTCACAAAGGGTAGTTGTATGCATTATTTACCTCATCTTTAAAGCACAAGTTTGGCATTATTGTAATTTCCAGTTTGTCTCTAATGTTTAGAATGGTGCCTGGAACATAGAAGTTGTTCAATAAATCTTACCTATGTGATGAACACATGCTGGGAGCCATTAGCCAAGTAGGTATGACAATTTCCTTGCCAGCGTACCCCATGTTGCTGACATGTTGCAGCGACATTGAATGTAGGTGACCTTGCTCAAGGACCAAGGCAGATTAGGGTGTTCCCGGTTTTAAGATAATCGTGTTTAGGGCGTTCCCAGTTTAGGTTCCAGGTTTAAGGTTTAAGATTATTCCTGCTGGGAATAGGGCGTATCCTGCTGCCTGAGTTCCCCTTGAGTTCTCACGGGATTCAGACAGTATATTTTGGAGATAGAAGCCCAGTGGAGGGGGATTTGGGCAGAGAACTTGAATTTGGGCAGAGAACGTGGATTTCGCCAGAACGTGATTGTAGACGGCTGGTGTGAGTTCGGGAATAAAGAGTTGCTGTTTGAATCTACAAGCTGTGTGGTGGCTCGTGATTGTGTGCCCAGCCAGACTGCGGCATTTGTGCCCAGCCAGACTGCGGCAAACACATAGATGAATAAGTGAATTCCTTTGTAGCAAATTGCCTAGAGTCTTTGTTAAGAGAGATGTAAGGCTAAGGTAGAATGCATGGTGTGATAGACTTATGATCTATGCCACAACTGTGATACTGCCTATATCATATTGTTGTCATACTTAGGTGTAAATCCTGGTGGATAAGACTAATGTAGCTTTAAATCACCTGGCTTAATACTATAGACAGGTGTTTTAGTCAGCTTTTTTTGTTGCTGCAATCCAAAGACC